>NC_142928.1:131739560-131879560 GCF_046866305.1 Octopus bimaculoides
TAAAAAGTGGTTGGTAAAACGATGATAAGGATGAGTCCTAAGCTCTGAATCTACAGTTTGATCATCATCCTCAAATGTATTTTCACACTCATTGTTGTCATTGCAAAGGTCATGGGTTCATTTTAGTTTCATCATAAATTTCAGGTTCCTGAGAACTCCCCACCCTAAAAAAAAAAGACAAAAGTAAAAACCATCACAGACAGGTACAGGAAGTGCCAATGCATAATAATAATTGATGCTTACAATTAACATCCTCACCAAATTTAACTGGCACTCACTCCATCGGTTAGAACTGCAAAACATATTTTTTCCTCCAAATTAAAGTTAAATTCAGAAAGCATCGTTTCTTAAATTTTGTTGATTTTTGTTTTTTTGACAAGTAAAACTTTCGCAAATTTTGATCATTTCTAAATTCCAGAACTTACCAAATGATAGCACACTCATAATGAAAAGCTTGATTATGCAAAGGTACATATTTCACTAAAGAAATACTGAAATTTTTTCAGAGTTCCATTTTCTGTTAATTATTTCTGTCATTATCTTTTATCTTCTATCTTTTACTTGTTTCAGTCAGTAGACTGTGGCCATGCTGGGGTACCGCCTTGAAGAATTTTTAGTCAAACAAATTGACCCCAGTACTTACTTCTAAGCCTGGTACTTATTCTATTGGTCTCTTTACCAAACCGCTAAGTTACAGGATGTAAACAAACCATCACTGGTTGTCAAGCAGTGGTGAGGAACAAACACAGACTCAAAGACACGCACACATACATACATATATTTATATGCGATGGGTTTTCAGTTTCCACCTACCAAATCCACTCAGAAGGCTTTAGTCAGCCTTAGGCTATAGTAGAAAACACTTGCCCAATGTGCCATGCAGTGGGACTGAACCTGGAATCATATGGTTGGGAAGCAAACTTCTTACCACACAGCCACACCTGCACCTATATTAGTCTGCTTCTATCACTAATTGCAATGTTTTTATTTTTCAAATCATTGGCATTGAATCATCTGTGTTAAATATGAATCATTATTCGATGAATGCAAACCTTTACCTGCAGCAGCTTTCCAAATGAATGCACTTTTAACTATTGCATTCATGGAAAAATCAATCAATAACAACTAATTTGAATACGATTTCTTCTTCACCATCAGTCTGTTTTTACCAATAAAGGATATTTTCTATTTGTTGAACCTTATTGAAGGAGGTTTACCTATTTTAATTACATTAGTTTTTGAGAAATTTCTTTCAGAGCAATTTTGAAATTGTGCAAAAACCTGTTTATTGAACTGTTTGAAAATGTGAGAGGATTGGATAGTATCGAGAAGGAAGGATGGCTATCAAGCGAAATGGTATGCAGTTCTGCTTGCATTTAATTATAGCAGCAGAATATTACAGTTAGAGAGATGATGGATGGTGGGGATGGTTTCCAGAATCTCAGAGCGAGTCTCTTGAGTATGTGTGTGTGTGTGTGTGTGTGTGTGTGTTTATGTGTAAGTGTGTGTGTATGTATATCGTCATCATCATCATCACTTAACGTCCGCTTTCCATGCTAGCATGGGTTGGACGGCTTGACTGAGGACTGGCGAGCCAGATGGCTGCACCAGGCTCCAATCTGATCTGGCAGAGTTTCTACAGCTGGATGCCCTTCCTAATGCCAACCACTCCGAGAGTGTAGTGGGTGCTTTTACGTGCCACCGGCATGAGGGCTAATCAGGTGGTACTGGTAACGGCCACGCTCAAATGGTGTTTTTTACATGCTATCTGCACAGGAGCCAGTCCAGCAGCACTGGCAACCTTCTTGCTCGAATGTTGTATTTCAGGTGCCACCAGCACAAGAGCCAGTAAGGCAACTCTGGTAATGATCACGCATGAATGGTGCTTTTATATATACACACACACACACACACATATATATATATATATATATATATATATATATAGAGAGAGAGAGAGAGAGAGATAGATAGATAGATAGATGGATAGATATCACCAGTAGTTTATATATCCAAAAAAGAAGTACACTCTAAAGCAATAGAGCAGTAAGCACTTTATAGGTGTAAAACCAATGGTCACTCTATGGCCGGCCATCACATTTAACTTTCTAATATATATATATATATATATATATGATCCCTTACTTTCAATCAATACATATATATACAGGAGCAGGAGTGGCTGTGTTGTAAGTAGCTTGCTTACCAACCACATGGTTCTGGGTTCAGTCCCACTGCATGGCACTTTGGGCAAGTGTCTTCTACTATAGCCTCGGACCAACCAAAGCCTTGTGAGTGGATTTGGTAGACGGAAACTGAAAGAAGACTGTTGTATATATGTATATGTATATATATATGTGTGTGTGTTTGTGTATCTGTGTTTGTCCCCCCAACATCACTTGACAACCGATGCTGGTGTGTTTACGTCCCCGTAACTTAGCGGTTCCGCAAAAGAGACCGATAGAATAAGTACTAGGCTAACAAAGAATAAGTCCTGGGGTTGATTTGCTTGATTAAAAGGCAGTGCTCCAGCATGGCCGCAGTCAAATGACTGAAACAAGTAAAACAGTAAAAGAGTATACATATATATATGATCCCTTACTTCAGTCAATAGATGATATGTATATTTTTCCAGGTAAATTCCATATGTAAGTCATGATCATTGTTCGGGCGGCCCTTTGTAGTGACAACCTAATAGTTATGTAATGATGAGGTATTAGGGTGATTTTACATAATAGTTATCTTCTTTTATGTTTAAACTGATTTGTATATCCCTCTTATTTAACATGGTTCTAATACCCCTATTAAAGCTTTTTAAAATTTAAAAATTAAAATTTTATTTTATTGGCGTTAGGAAGGTCATCCAGCTGTAGAAACTCTGCCAAATCAGATTGGAGCTTGGTGTAGCCATCTGGTTTCACCAGTCCTCAGTCAAATCGTTCAACCCATGCTAGCATGGAAAGCGGACGTTAAACGACGATGATGATGATGATGACAACATAATACTACACGGGCTTTTGCTATACCTTGACTATAAACTTTTCCCTCTGAGCCCTTAATGTTTTCCTAGATCCCAGTATAGCATCCTAAGTTTCATAGTGTACGCCTCTTTAACTGAAAATAACAACAAGAGTTAATGTCACACCTACCCTACCTCTTTTGTGGGCTTTTACTGCTATCTAATTGACTCCTTCTAAAGTTTATTGCTTTTTGTGGTGAGAGTTTCTTATGACAGTAAGAAATTAAAGTTTGTTTCTTTTTGTAGTGAGGAGTATCTATGGCATTAAGAAATTAAGGAATAGGAGAAACATCTAGTTATATTTATTTATGACCAGCAGACAGCTATGAGCTGTCAACTCACAATCTTCTTTCTTCTCAATAAACATAGTATGCTAGGCTTAGATCTTTTGTTGATGATAAGAAGGTAAATTAAACAATTAGAAATGAATTATAATCTTATGACCCTCACTATGTTCCATGCCACTCCAAAATTGTAGTTCTTCTCTTGGAGATTATTCTTGCTGCAATAGCGACAGCATGAAATTCTTTCATCCTCTAGCTCTGATAAAATGTTTGAGAATCATTATGTTAATATATCTTGTCTGTTGAAAATTCATGTTTATTGCAACTGAAGATAGCACTGTATTTAAATTGATGTAATGCTTGCATTGTTCAATTAAACGGAGTTGCTTGAAATGGTCATATTGCACTTGACATACTGTTGCTTATTTTGATTATATATATATATATATATATAAATATACAGGGATTAGCATTGAGTTGCTTCTCCAACATACTGAAAATTTAGAAATAGCAGTCAAAGAACTACTGCTATTTCTAAATTTTCAGTATGTTGGAGAAGCAACTCAATGCTAATCCCTGTATATTTATGATGATAAATGGTTTTACCGATAAAGGTTTTTTCATACTGAACTACTTGGCAAAATTGTTAATTATTAATTCTATTACTAATTGACGATTCCCTGCCCTTATTCTTGTATATATATATATATATATATATATATATATATATATATATATATATATATGTGTGTATATCTTCAGTAAATCACAAATCTAAAAGAGAAGTACACTCTAAGTTATAGAGCAGTAGATCACTTGCTAGGGAGACCATAGACAGGCCATATCTATCTATCTATCTATCTATCTATCTATCTATCTATCTATCTATCTATCTATCTATCTAAATATATATGACAACAGCTTGGGGTTCCTCGCTCCTGGTGGTTTTACAGTGTGTCCTGACTCTAACCAAGGGTATATCTGCATCCCTGCACTTAGTTAGATTGTCATCACATATATTAGTTATCCTATAGTTGGGAACCAGACAGGTACTACAATTCTGGGTTAGAGTTGACCTGGGAACAATACTGGTGGTCCCAGTCTTCTCAAAATCCTGAAGCACCCAAACCAGATCCCCACTAATGAATGCAATTTAGAATCATACCCAGGACACACACACACACACACACACACACACACACACACACACACACACACACACACACACACACACACACACACAGATAGATACATTTGATACATATGTTTATAAGCATATATGTATGCATCTACATGTGGATGCACCTATGTGTGTATATCTGTCTATGCAATATCGTTTCTAAAAAAAAATCCATTTCCTTGTTGAGATAGGAACAAACAGTGACAAGAATATCTGTATAAATATTTGATTTCAGGCTAAAAACAATAAAGAAAAGATCTATCTTTTGTCATAAGTATTTTTGTATTTGATTATTTAATTTTTGCTATGATATTTTGCCCAATGAATTCTTCAGCTTCTCAGCTGCTATAGAAAGCTGTCTGACTGCTGTGCTAATGTAGAAAGAAGTGTTGACTGCTGTACAAAACAGGAAGGAATCAATACTATGACCAATGAGTGGTAACAGACTTTTCACCATAGAAATAGAGAAATTTTCTTGGAAGCTGAAGTATGACTAAGTGGAAATATTTTTTTCTCCCCTAAAAATTGAAGTGACAGAATTCTGTCCAATTAAATTTATTGTTGTTGTATAGGAAGATGATGAAAAAAGACAACTACAGTTAAAATTGTAGAAATGAAGCAAATATATATACATACATACATCATGCATACATGTGTGTGTGTGTGTGAGTGTGTGTGTGTGCACACATATGTGCATGTGTGTGTATATGCGTGTGCAAATGTGTGTGTATGTATACCCATCTATTTATGTATGTATGCAGGTATCTGTCTATCTATGTTTGTATGAATGCATACACATGAGCATACATACATGCATAGATACATACATGAATACATACATGCAAACATCTATCCAACCATCCAGCTATCAATCCATGCACGCACACACACACACACACACACACACACACACACACACACACAAGTGAATGTATGCATCTATATTCCAAGGGTTACAATTTTGCACCTAGATAGTAGAAATTTTAAATAGGAGTATATCACTTCAAGGAAAAGGCCATTGGTTAAGTAACTTCGACTGAAATTGTTCATCTTAGCTCTTGGCAGAAAAACTAAGAATATTGTATTCCACCAAGCACAGCAACAGACACTGAAACAACTTAATTCATTTAGAATAATTACTCAAAATTTAGTATTTTGAAAAATTGTGTTTTTCCAGAAAATATTAGGAAACATAAATTTTCCTTGGAAATATAAGCATAAGTCAGCCTGGATGTCACCAGATGACTGAACTGAGAAGACCAGATAGATCACTTTATCATTTAGTGGAAATTGAGGTGGAGCTTACCTGATTTCAGTATGAAATGGGAGGCAGATGTGGTATCCAACCATCATCCTGTCCTTGGAACACCAGGAGTGAGACTAGAAGTCTATCAGAATTTGTCTGACAAGTTGGCTGGGGTTTATAGTAGAAGACACTCATCTAAGGTACTATGCAGTGGGACTGAAACCAGAATCATGTAGTTGGGAAGCAACCTTCTTAATTGCACAGTCATACCTTTACCTATACTTACATCAAAAATCATTATCTCAGAGAATTGCAGAATTCCAAAGCGATCATGCTTTGGGAGTTATGCCAATCCATACACACAGGAAGATCAAAGCTAACGTGCCAGACATTGTTGTCAAAAGCAAAAAAACTGCCAGGAAAAGAAGTACCTGTCCATCAAAGTGTCAATCTCAACAGATGATTATGTATCTTTTGAAGAAATGGAAAAAGTTATCCAAACTGGAAATAGAGTAAGCCTAAATGTGAGAACTGTGAACAGAAACAACGCTTACGATACTAAGTACCTAGTGAAAGATTAAATACACATGTAGACAGACACATGTAGCCAAAACCTAACAAATATGAATATCATAAGGAAAATATTCCTATGCAGTTCAAAATAATTATTATATAAAATAGTGACAATATAATTAGAAAATACTGAACTAAAACAAAAACACTGTAATTAAATTACATGGTACTTTGTAACATAATGAAAGCATGCAATAAAAACAAGACTACTGAATAATAATGATAGTAATATTAATATTAATAATAATAATAATAATAATAATAATGATAATAAAAGCAAACATAATTCTCTTATGGTTTCTTAAACATTCTCTAGAACAACACTATGTACAAAACCAAATATGTGGCACCCTAGGCATAACACCAACGTGAACTTCTAACTTGTCTCTTAAGGTCTCTGGGTGAGACTTGGAGACAACTTGTACAAATGTAAGCTGAAAGTCAGCCTTGGTGGAGTTTGAACTCAGAATATAAAGAACCAGAAGAAATGCTTGCTGAGCATTTTGTTTGACGCATTATCAATTCTGCCAGCATCTGCCTTACTACTACTACTACTACTACTACTACTACTACTACTACTACTACTACTACTACTACTACTACTACTACTAATGCTGTTGCTGTTGTTGCTGCTGTCGTTGTTGTCGCTGCTGCCGCCACCACCGCCGTCACCACCACCACCGCCGCCGCCGTCACTGCCGCCACCAACGCCACCACCGCTGCCGCCGCCATGACCGCAATGACAACGACGACCACTGCCACCACCACCACAACCACCTCCACCACCACCACCACCACCTACCACCACCACCACCACCACCACCACATCAACCACCACCACCACCACCACCACCTACCACCACCACCTACCACCACCACCTACCACCACCACCTACCACCACCACCACCACCACCACCACCACCACCACCACCACATCAACCACCACCACCACCACCACCACCACCACCACCACCACCACCACCTACCACCACCACCACCACCACCACCACCACCACCACATCAACCACCACCACCACCACCACCACCACCACCACCACCACCACCACCACCACCACCACCACCACTACTACCACTACAAATTATAGTAACGATAGTAACAACAACAACAAAGCATTTTCCTTTTATATTTTCTCTCTGTATTTTCTATAGAAAGCTTCATATCTTCTAACTTCCTTCTTCCTACATGCATCCAGCTATGGTAATTGGGAAATTTGCTCCTGACAATAGAATTGTTCAGTTCTACATCCATTTAAGTGTCCATCTTTCATTAGGGACACTTAAAAAGAATGTACACTCTACTTATCTTCATCGAAAATATACATATCTTACCAGCTAGCTGTCATTTTTCTCACCATTTACAGGCATCTATTGGAAATAAAGAAAAGAAGTTCATTGTTTTGGCAAAAGCACATAAAGATGGTCAAGATATAAAGCTCTTCTTTTTCTATTAATCTATTTATTATATCATAGCTGAAAAGGGCCAAGAAATTTTCTTTTTCTTTCGTATTCTGTTTTCTATTTTTCCTTTTGATATTTTTATCACATGCCAATATCATATGAGCAATTCATTTTGTTACAAATTTTGTTATTTTGATTCAAATCCAAATGATTGATGAAGAGAGATTAAGAGGTTATAGACGACTCTTTCTCTCCAGAGAGAGGGATATATATATATATATATATATATATATATATATATATATATATATATATATATATAGAGAGAGAGAGAGAGAGAGAGAGTGCTAAAGTAGAGTAGTGTGAAGCCTAAAGTGTTGGATTTCATAGATGTGAGGTTAAGATGTTCATTTTACAACCATATGATTTCAGGTTCAATCCTAATGCATGGTACCTTGAGCTAGTGTCTTTTATTATAACTTTGGGTTGATCAATAACTCATTAGTGAAATTACTTAAACTGTACAAAAGTAATTGTACATACATACATACACCAACTACATGATCCTGGGTTCAGTCTCACTGTATGATAACTTGGGTAAGTGTCTTCTACTATCAGGTCATCCCATAAGTTCTGTCCAAATTTAAAAAAAAAGAAAACGAGTGATCAAATGTGATATTTAATTGAAATTTAATCAGCAATGTACTTTTCCTGATTATCTATGGCTTCCTTACATCTATTTACAAGCTTTTTAATCTATGTAAAACTCTTTTGGCTTCAAAGTGAAGAACTCTGAAATGTCAGTTTTGACCTCCTCCTGGCTTGCGAAAGTTATGTCCCCCAAATGATTCTGTACACTACGAAACAAATGGTAGTCTGAAGGAGCAAGGTTGGGAGAATAAGGTGGATGAGGAATTTTTTCCCAACCAAGCTCTTCGATCTTCTGTGATGTGATCTTTGCAGTGTGGGGTCGCGCATTGTCCTGATGAAACATCACTCCTTTTCAATTCGGGCCTTTTTTCTTCAAAGCTTGGTTCAAATGCTCTAATTGCTGACAGTAGACTTGAGCATTGATTGTTGCATTAGATGGTAACAATTCAAAGTGAATTACTCCTTTGCAATCCTACCAGATAGAGAGAAGAACCTTTTTTCCATGAAGTTACCTTCTCGGTTGTGGTTGAGTTTTTTTTCCGTTTACCAAGTCACGGTTTACGACATTTAACATTTCGATAGAAGATCCATTTTTCGTCACCAGTCACAAGTCTATCAAAAAGGGTGAAATGAATTCATGAAAATGGAGAGAAGAGCAGATGTGAACTCGGGATTTGCGGTTGGGAGAATAAGATGGATGAGGAATTTTTTCCCAACCAAGCTCTTTGATCTTCTGTCATGTGATCTTTGCAGTGTGGGGTCGCACATTGTCCTGATGACACATTACTCCTTTTCGATTCACTAAAGTGGGTCTTTTTTTCTTCAAAGCTTGGTTCAAACAATTGCTGACAGTAGACTTGAGCATTGATTGTTGCATTAGATGGTAACAGTTCAAAGTGAATTACTCCTTTGCAATCCCACCAGATAGAGAAGAACCTTTTTTCCATGAAGTTCCCTTCTCGGTTGTGGTTGAGCTTTTTCCCTTTTACCAAGCAACTGTTTACAATGTTTAACATTTCGATAGAAGATCCATTTTTCATCACCAGTCACAAGTCTATCCAAAAAGGGTGAAATGAGTTCGCGAGAATGGAGAGAAGAGCAGATGTGAACTTGGGATTTGTGGTTGCTTTCGGACAATTCATGAGGCACTCATTTTCCAAGTTTAGGAACCTTTCCAAGTTGTTGAAGATGACGATGAACAGTTGTATGGTTTGAACTAAGCCTTATTGCGAATTCTTCAACTGATAATGCAGGATTTTCTTCAAGTAATGCCTCAAGGAGCTTATCATTACATTCAACTAGACGTCCTGTTCAATCTTCATCTTCAAGGCTGAAATCTCCACTTCTGAATTTTGCAAACCATCTTCTGCAAGTTCTTTCATTCAGGCGTTCTTTCCCATAAAATGAGTGTATGTTTCGAGTCGCTTCCGCTGCAGAGTTTCCTTTTTTGTACTCATAAAACATTATGTGCCTCAAATACTCTTTGGATACTTCCATGTTAGAAAGGGTTTTAATGAAAGAAATTTTAATTCTATTATTCTGTAAAATAATATTTAATTAGGTTAAATGTACACAAATGCATAAAAATAATTTAAAATTCCATTAGACATTCTAAAATACTATTAAATTTCATTCAATTTAAAAAAAAGGTAAAATCGGACAGAACTTATGGGATGACCTGATATAACCTTGGGCCAACCAAAGCCTTGTGAGGGGATTTGGTAAATGGAAACTGTAAGAAGCCTGTCATATATAAATGTGTGTGTGTGCATGTGTGTGTGTACACGTGTGTGTGTGTGTGAGTGTGTGTGTGAGTGTGTGTGTGTGTGTGTATGTTTGTGTATGTGTGTGTGTGTGTGGGTGTGTCTGAGTTTGTCCCTACTACTGCTTGACAACCATTTTTGGTCTGTTTACAACTCCATAACTCAGCCACTGAGGGACATGCTCAACTGGTGAAGATCAAGCAACTGACAAGCAAATTTGCAGTTTTGAGCAGAATATTTTTTGTAGCTCATCTTTTATACCAAGACAGAACAATGTACATGATAACACTTCCAGTCAGTTGAGATCAGTAGCCATGAGAACCACTGCCTGGTATTGCATCAGGGCATTTATTATTATTATTATTATTTTCTTTGATATTGGCTAGATATCAAATACATGCCGTGAGACAACCAGTCACCTAGGAGAGGCACTGTAGAATAATATTATTGTTCAACACAGCTTTTTGTCCTGTTGAGTTTAAAGAAAAAAGACTGCAAAGGTTTTGAGAATGTAGATTACATGGACAAGAACTTACAAAGGGTGTGAGCCATATTATTTAGCACTATTTCTTGGATTTCATATATGTTAGGTTGTTCCGGGATTTTTTCAAAGAAACTACTGACTGTTTCTATTTATTATTCTGATGCCCCAATCACAACTAGTATTGCTTCTATCTTCAGGTGCCACATCCTGCTTATTTCAGTTTCAAGGTTTTTATACTTAGCAAGTTTATCATATTCTTTGGCAGGTACATTTTTGTGAGGTAGTATTGTCAGTTCTGCAAGTAAGCAGGTTAGTTTCTGGTGTCTTTAGTAATAATCTCTGGGCGATTGGTATTAATTTTGCAATCAGCTGTATACTGTAAAGTCCCAAAGAACGGAAATTCTGTTACTTTCAATCACTGGTTTAGGCTAGCGTTCATACCAGCTTTTCATATATTCAGCACAGACTTTTGCACGAAGTCCCGAGAATGTATAGGCAGGCATGTGTGTGTGTGTGTGTTTGTGCTCGTGGACCTCTGTCATTCTTAATATTCCCTTTCATTTGTTGTATAATGTCTCTTACAACTTCCTTTTGTTTTGTAAATATGGTTTTTCTTGCAATCCTTGTAGCTAAATTAGAAACCATTATTATTATTATTGAGTGAGAGAGCAGTGCATGCCATCAAAGTGACACTGGGGTAAAATATACAAATCCCAGTATACCCATCATGACTACTCGTCTGATAAGGATACACCAGGTACATGCATCACAACCATCTGTGCATGACATAGTGATCTCATATCAAGATAAACAGTGCATGACCTTGCAGGTGGGACCCAGTTAGAATTTTCTTCAGGTCGAGCAGTCCATCTCGCTCAAAAGGTCCCTGAATAAGGTTTGTTTAAGGATGTTGAGCAAAACACCCATGTCTCCAAAGGTGAATTATTCAAACCCCAAAAGAATTCCTCTCAACACATGGCTATGATGCTCCTCCACTACTTCTGCCCATGATCAGAAATGCACACATCGTCAGCCATGAAGGGACATGCTCAAATGGTTAAGGTTAAGCAACTGACAAGCAAATCTGTGGCATTAAGCAGAATATTTGCTGTAGCCCATCTTTTATACCAAGGCAAATCAATGTACATGGTAACACTTCCAATCAGTTAAGATCAAAAGCCATGAAAGCCACTGCCTGGTACTGCATCAGGGCATTTATTATTATTATAATTATTATTATTATTATTATTATTATTATTATGATTATTATTATCATCATCATCATCATCATCATCATCATCATCATCATCATCATCATCATCATCATCATCATCATCATTAAGGTAGCAAGTTTCCAGAATCGTTACTGTGCTGGGCAAAATGCTTGGCAGCATTTTGTTTCTCTTCACGTTCTGAGTTCAAATTCTGCTGAGGTCAACTTTGCCTTTTGTCCTTTCAGGGTTGATTAAATAAGTACCAGTTGAGTACTGGGGTTGATGTAATCGATTTGCATCTTTTCCCGAAATTGCTGGCCTTGTGCCAAAATTTGAAACCACTATTTTTGTTGTTATTTAACTTGACTCAGGTTCAGTCTTATTCCTGGTAGGATTTATGAGGGTACCAGGTTACTACCTGTAACCGCAGGTATCCACAAGTTTTCAGCAGTCTTTCAAGTGCTTAGAACCCTTCTGATAATCATTGCTGTCTCTTCGAGTCAAACCTTCTGTAGGAGCTCTATAGGGTATTCTATTCCAATCTCTTTCAGCCATTTGTCTATATCTTTGCGACCTTGACAGTTCTCATACACCAAACTCTTCCTATTTCAAATTTTAAGGGATTGTATTGTTTTAGCTTTTCTTCCTCTTTCTTTTCAATCCTGGAATCAAACAGGCATGATGGGTTGATTAGTAAGCAACTTTGCTTTTCCTTATCTATTATTGCTATGTCTGGTCTATTATTTTCTAACTTCTTGTCCATTTGAATTGGAAAGTCCCATAAAATCTTACATTTTTCTGACTCAACTACTCTTTCAACACGATTTTATATCATCATTATTATTATTATTATTATTATTATTATTATTATTATTATTATTATTATTATTATTATTATTATTATCATTATTATTATTATCATTATTTTTATCATTATTATTATTGGTTTGTTTGTTTGACATAAGTAGGTATGTGAGTTATTACTCTGCAAAATTTGGATATTTACCAAGCAAGGAAAAATAAACAAAACGTTTATTTTAAGATATTTACTTTTGAGAATTCTTCCAGAATATTATGGACTTCTCTTATACTGGGTGAGAAGCAAGGCTTGTTATTTTTTTAATCTTTTAAACATAACTTTTTATTGTGTTTACATTCAGCTCAAGATGGCTACAAGACATAAAAACATGCCCAAGTAATTCAACTGAATGTGAGCATAGCATAAAAAACACAAAATATAGAAAAGCAAAAAGAAAGATATTAAAATATTTCACATGCTGTAAAAAATGATCACTTTTTGATAGGAAGCAGCAATTTTAACTTGAACATTCACAACAATAAACCAAACAACATCATCAAAACCAATACACACACACACACACACACACACACACACACACACACACACACATTTTGCCAAACAAAAATAATACTGAAACTTTTTAATATCAACAACAAATATAGAAATGTAGCTTTGTATTTTGATAATGCTTCCAGCAACAAAGAAATTCTATATATGAGCTATTTAACTGAAAGAACTGCTTGGCAGCATTGTGTAACTGAAACAAATACCTTTTTGCTTGAAGCTATCACACAAGTGTGAGAAAGGATGGAGGTGACTTGTTTGTACATTTTCAAAGCTGGAGAAAGCTCTGCTCAATGTGTGGAGTGAAATTGCCTCTATAGGACAGGGCTGATTATCTTGTTTTAAACCGGGGATGATGTAAGGAGACAAATTGAGCAAGTGCATCACATATGTGCCCATCAGCTATTCTCCACCACAAAAATATATGAAATAAAAAGATACAAAGGACACTGAGAAAGATATTAAAGATGATATAGGATCTTGACTATTTGCATTTTTGTAGTACAAAATAGACAAATGGTAAGTATTGATTTGAGCATTAATGAAATATTGGGCCTCTGTAGATAAATCAGTCTGGATGACATCTGAAGATCTCAAAATGATTCCAGAATTGTACCCTGTAGCAGGTGCAGAAGGAAGGGCTTTAAGCCTTGCAGTGCAGGGTAGAAAGCTCAGTTGCTACACATATGGCAGTAAGAGTCATGTGAGAGCTTTCAACTTAGAAAAGCTGGAATATTTGAAAGCAAAGAATCAATGCAGATAGCACCAGTAAGACAAGGCCACAAGGTTGCTGTTTACAAGATACAAGTTACAACCTTGCAAACTACAGAGAAGATTTGCCTCACCCTCATTCTCAGGAATCTGACCAAGAAGTCAGTAACTTCAGGCATAGGAGTGGCTGTGTGGTTAGTAGCTTGATTACGAGTCACATGGTTCCGGGTTTAGTCTCACTATGTGACACCTTGGGCAAGTGTCTTTTACTATAGCCTCGGGCTGACCAAAGCCTTGTGAGTGGATTTGGTAGATGGAATCTGAAAGAAGCCCGTCGTATATATGTATATATATGTGTCTGTATATGTTTGTGTGTGTCATTTGACAACCAATGCTGGTGTGTTTATGTCCCCGTAACATAGTGGTTTGACAAAAGAGACTGATAGAATAAGTACTAGGCTTACAAAGAATAAGTCCTGGGGTCGATTTGCTCGACTGAAGGTGGTGCTTCAGCATGGCCACAGTCAAATGACTGAAACAAATAAAAGAGAGGAACTAAGAATTTTACGAGCAAGAAGTTCCTCCCTCCTAGTTATGCTCTTCCATCTTCTTGTGATGATGGGATGAAATGAAGATTGGAGAAAGGTAGCAAGCTGTTGAGGTGGTCAGAAAAAGATAAGAGTGAGGACAAAAGTAAGGGCCAATTAGAAGTCATGCAAGGCTCAAGAAAAGGAGACTCATACATCTTCTTCATCCTCTTCTCTTACTTTCTCTCTTCCTCTTCTCTCCTCTCTCCTTTCCTTTTTTTTCAATGGGATAGTTACATATCTCCTCTATTGCAAGACACCTGTTTATATCCCCCTATCATACTCTAACCTATCACCACCTGGCATGAAGCCACCAGCTTCAATACAGCTTTACACTCAGTTAAGGAGTTTTGTCTTGCAAGTTACCTGGTAACCTCATTGGTGCTGGTGCCATGCAAAAAGCACCCAGTATGCTTTGTAAAGTGGTTGGCATTAGAAAGTGCACCCAGCTGTAGAAACTAGGTCAAACCAGACAGTAGAGCTTGGTGCAGTCCTCTGGCTTGCTAGCTCCTATCATACTATGCAACTCACACCAGCATGAAAAATGGATGTTAAAAGATGATGATAATGGTTCATCAACATCATCATAATTGGTGGTGAGCAAACAAAACTGTTACCATGCCAGGCAAAATGCTTGGCAGTATTTCATCCGTCTTTATATTCTGAGATTAATTTTGTCTTTGATCCTTTCAGGGTCAATAAAATAAGTACCAGTTGAGCACTGGGGTCAGTGTAATCAACTTATCCCCTCCTCCCAAATTTCTGGCCTTGTGCCAAAATGTGAAACCATCTTTATTATTATTATTATTATTATTATTATTATTATTATTATTATTATTATTATTATTGTTCAGTAGTTTTATTTTTATAACGTGCTTTCACTTCACTACCGAGCGCAGCTCTGTGAGCCTTGGGTATGTGCTGTAGTTTTCTGTGGTGCTCTTATGTTTACTGTATTGAAAGTGTTTTGCGTAGAATGTGTGCAGTACCCAGTAGTGCAATTTTCTGTATGTTATATATATTTGTAAGTCCTGGTGTTTTTGTTATGTATTTGTCTGAATATTTTTTTATTATACCTAAGGCACCTACTATGATAGGAATCGTTTCTGTTTTTAGATTCCACATTCGAGTTATCTCTATTTCCAGGTCTTTGTATTTTGAAAGTTTTTCCATTTCTTTTAGAGAAACGTTGTCATCTGCTGGTATTGATACATCAATTAGAAAGCAATTTTTTTCTTCATGATCTTTGACAACTATATCTGGTCTATTTGCCTTAATTTCTCTATCTGTGTGTATTGGCATATCCCAGAGTATGGTTTCTTTCTCGTTTTCTGTGACCTTTTCTGGCGTGTGTTTATACCATCTTTTTTCTGTTGTTATTCCATAGTGTTGGCATAGCTTCCAATGTATATAGGTCCCAGCTCTGTCGTGTCTGTGAATATATTATTATTATTATTATTATTATTATTATTATTATTATTATTATTATTATTATTATTATTATTATTATTATTATAAGTTGTAGTAGTAGTACAGAGACAAAGATAAGTTAAATGTAAAAATAAATGCAATTGGAAACTGAGAGTAAAGAAGCAAACCTGATGTGAATAAATATTTCTATATCAAATATGTTTTATTGGAAAAAGATGGAAGTTGAAGAAAATAACGCCTTCTCAGGAAATGAATAATTCTTATGAAATATTTCTACCTTTTTATGATAAAAATAACCTTAACATTATGAAGAAAAATAAAATTTTTCCAAAGTTTTAAAAACATTTTTAGCAACATAGTATCTAACTACAACATGAAAAATATATTATGACATTTAGAAGAGATTTTATACTTCGTTTTCAACTTATTTAGAATTTCTATAGCTGCAGTACAGATTTAGAGTTGGTGATTTATATGGTTCAAATTGTATAGCCATCTATGGTAGCTATCACAATTCCTTTTGGTCCTAAATTCTGTACAGAACATATTTTCCTCTCAAACTCTTCATTTCCAGAACAGCTTATTGAACCCACTATCCTGAAATTGTGAGTGCGACTCCCTAACTACAAGGCCATGCACCTTCAGATATACAGATATACACACATACATATGCACACATATATAAATAGGACAAGCTATAATATATGATGTTAGCTGACAAAGTAGATACAGTGAGACTGAACTCCTAGACTCATGGTTCTGAACTGAATTTCTAACCACAGAGCAATGCCTGCACCTATAAATATATAATGATTAAATATAACAATCAGTGAAAGTTGGAATCATCAATCAGATTAGGCTAGACAGGTTAAGAGGTGAGTTTACTCTCATAAATTTCCTAGTGCAACAAGCAAGAAGATTAGGCAGCAGACTTGTAGGAAAATGTCAATTTGGTTTTAAATCCTGGCCCCATAATTTGGTTGTTATACACACGCATGCACACACGCACACACACACGCACACACACACGCAAGGGCGCGCGGCATGGCTGTGTGGTTAAGAAGCTTGGTCTGCAACCTTGGACAAATGCATTCTACTATAGACCTGGACTCACCAACTGACAGATATCTTGTGAATGAATTTGGTAGATGGAAACTGAGTGGAAGACCATTGTATATGTGAGTGTGTATATATATATATATATATATATATATATATATATATATATATATACATATATATACAGGGGTTGGACAAAATAATGGAAACAACTTAAAATTTCAAACAAATTTATTTCAATATGGGGTAGGACTGCTTTTGGCAGTAATTACAGCTTGAATTCTACGAGGTATGAACTCATACAAAGTTTGAATTGTTTCCAAAGGAATTTTTGTCCATTCTTCAACTAAAACACTCTCCAGTTCTTGTAGTGATGATGGTGGAGGATATCGACTCCTTACTTGTTTTTTCTAAAATGCACCATAAATGTCCAATAATATTGAGATTTGGGGACTGTGGTGGTCAGATAAAATGTTCAACTTCACTAGAATGTTTCTTGTGCCATTCAGTAACAACTTTGGCTGTGTGAATTGGTACATTATCATCCTGAAAGATTGCGTTTCCCTCCAGAAGCAGTTCTGCAACCATAGGATGAATTTGATCAGATAAAATACTTAAATAGTCTTGACTGATTCTGCCATGAAGGGAAACCATTGGGCCGCTCGGATTTCCAAGAAGATATAGCCCCCCCCCCCCCCCCCCCCCCCCCCCGATCATCACAGATCCTCCTCCATGTTTAACAGTTGGAAGAAGGCAGTCTGGGTCAAATGCTTCTTTTAGCTGTCTCCACACATATACTTGGCCAGTGGTCGGAAATAGGGTAAAGGATGACTCGTCCGAGAAAATAACATTCTTCCACTGCTCTAGGGACCAATTCTGTAGGTTTTTACTCCACTCTAAACGCTTTGCAATGTTTGTTTTTGAAAGTAATGGTTATAATATATACTCCTGTATATATATATATATATATATATATATATATATATATATATATATACAGGACAAAATAATGGAAACACCTAGCGTCATAGCATCATTATTTCTTTATACACCCTAATGTTCTCATTCCAGTCCATGTCACGATGCTGTTGAGCCAGTCTGTCTTGTCACCCTCTTCCCTTCCTAACTTTTTTCAAATGTGATTGTCTTTGCATGTGTACCAGCTGGAATCAGTGGCTACATACTTACTTGTGAGATCTAATAATGAAAATATAACATGTAAAACTGAATATAAAGAGGTGAATTGTAACAGCATCAACACAACAGCACAGTTAGCAATGATGAAAATAAGATCTGGAACGACAAGAACAGTGTGCCAAGCAACAAAGCAAGGCTAGTATAATCTGTGATAACCGCCATTGTATTGTATGGTTATATTATTAAGTATCATCAGTATCTAAAGTAATTTGAAGACTATAAAGTCGAATGAGATCAGAAATGTTTGATAAATGATAGAAAAATAGCGATTTCCACCTAACAGTGTTTCTCAATTTTAGTGCATTTAACATTGTGATTGTTAAATGATCTATGATGAATTCAATCAACTATGATGGTGATTTTGATCTTGATCTTTCTTTCAAATTCACTTCCGTCAGTTGTGCTATATCTATCCAATCAACTACGCTCTATGCAACAAAGACGGCGATTTTGTCCTAATTGGGTTTCTCTTTCTCATTTTCAGTGCAGTCATTGCTATGTCTGCTCAATGAACTATGCTTTGTTAATTCCTATGTACATGCCATAAGTCTGTTCAGACTCGACCAGACAACAAAGCTGTTACAGCAGTAGTGTCAGCAACTACAACAGCAACAGCAATAACGAGGTTGATAAAAGTGTTTGTGCTGATGATGGTATTGGGTGTTGTAGTACTGGTCACAGTAATGTTGGTGTGTATAACGATGACAATAATTAGGATGTTGATGATAATGATGATGGCGAAGAAAAGCAAGAGAAAAGAAGTGAAGCAGCAAGATTGGGACGATGATGATGATGATGGCGAGCTGGCAGAATCGTTAGCACGCCGGGCGAAACGCTTAGCGGTATTTCGTCAGCCGCTACGTTCTGAGTTCAAATTCCGCCAAGGTCAACTTTGCCTTTCATCTCTTCGGGGTCGATAAATTAAGTACCAGTTACACACTGGGGTCGATGTAATCAACTTAATCCCTTTGTCTGTCCTTGTTTGTCTCTTCTATGTTTAGCCCCTTGTGGGCAATAAAGAATTGGATGATGATGATGGGGGGGGGGGTAGTGTTGGTGTTGGTGCTGGTGCTGGCCTTCTTTGAAAGAAAATTCAGAAACATCCGAAGGGTGGGGCAAGTTATTAAACATTTTGCTATTCATTGTGATTGATTCATCAATTTAGGTGTAGAATATGTCAACTAGAGAAACCACTACATGTATACTTGAACTGGTATAAATAGCTGTCAAATCTCCCTTACATTAACCCTTTTAAGGTGCAATATGAAGGAGATGTTGAAAAGGGAGGATAGGACACATCAGATAATGTAGTTTTGGATATTAGCATGTTTGTCAGTCAGATCAACGGAGACTATCTAGACATCCTTAAAGATCACTGATGACATGAAGGGTGATTTTGTTTAAGGTGAAGAAATTTGCCTCAATAAACTCTGCCTGACCCATGCAAGCATGGAAAAGTGGAAATTAACCCTTTAGTATTTAAATTGACCATATCCAGATCCAGCCTCTCACACCTACTCAACAATGTCATTCTGAAAATAAGCAATAATATCGTTGAAATCTGGAAGCTACAAGATAATGCATGCATAATTCAAAATAACGTGAATATATAAGCATTGCATTTGATAAAGTAATCTGAATGCTAAAGGGTTAAAATGATGACAACGACGACGACGACGATGATGATGATGATGATGATGATGATGATCATCATCATCATGATGATGATGTTGACGATGACGATGATGACGATGACGATGACGATTATGATGATGATATGTGAGATCCTTACGGTATGTGTATATAATATGCAGAATGCTTCCTTAAGGAACTTTCTTTCAGCCATAATCTTTTGTCAGTATAGTAACCATAGTAGCAGGTAATCAATTCATTGGTTCCTTGCCCAGGAAAAAAAAAAAATTTTTTAAATAAAGAAAAAGAAAAAGGAAAAAGATGACAAAACAAACAAACAAACAAAAGCAAACTATTTTAAGCTTGCAAGGACTGCTGTAACAGATATCAAGAATGTGTTATGAGCTATCATTTAACACTACTGAATTGCAAGCAACAGCAGCATATGACACGTGACCATGTGACATGTGACAGGTGACAGCAGACAGATTGGCCAGCATAATACTGCGAATCTGTGTTTGTCAATGTTTGTCAAATGACTGAAACAAGTAAAACAGTACTTCCCGTGGTTAAGAAACAAAACAAGGTTCTGTAGTTAAGAAATTCACTGCCGCTGCTGCTTCTGCTACTACTACTACTACTACTACTACTACTACTACTACTGCTACTGCTGCTGCTGCTGCTGCTGCTTCTGCGTCTGCTACTACTGCTAATGCTGCTGCTACTACTGCTGCTGCTGCCGCCACCGCTGTCGCCGCCGATGCTGCCGGTGCCGCCGCCGCCGCCACCACCACCAAAACCACCACCACCACCACCACCACCACCAAAACCACCACCACCACCACCACCACCACCACCACCATCACGAGCTGTCACAATCATAAGACCAATAACATTATTGACCCTATTAAGACACTAACAACACTGATACAAATAATATAATTACTGTCATGGTGGTGATCATCAACATCATCATTGCTGCTGCTGTTGCTGTTGCTGTTGTGATGGTTGACAAAGATGTCTGGGAAGTATGCTAGTCTACAGGCTATATAGAGGCATAGGTGCAGGTATAGCTGTGTGGTAAGAAATTTGCTTCCCAACCAAGGTGGCGAGCTGGCAGAAACGTTAGCACACCGGGCAAAATGCTTAGCAGTATTTCGTCTGTCTTTACGTTCTGAGTTCAAATTCCGCTGAGGTTGACTTTGCCTTTCATCCTTTCGGGGTTGATAAATTAAGTACCAGCTACACACTGGTGTCGATGTAATCGACTTAATCCCTTTGTCTGTCCTTGTTTGTCCCCTCTATGTTTAGCCCCTTGTGGGCAATAAAGAAATAAGAAATTTGCTTCCCAACCACATGGTTCCAGGTTCAGTCTCATGACTTGGCATATTGGGTAAGGGTCTTCTTCTATAGCCCTGGGCCAATCAAAGCCTTGTGAGTGGATTTGGTAGATGAAAATTGCAAGAAGCCCATTGGATACGTGTGTGTGTGTATGTGTGTGTGTGTGTACATTAATCAAAGTATTATAAATACAGTGTTATAGATGCATTCCAACTGATCTTGTTCATTGGTTTTGTACTGGATATTAAAACTGGATGTTAGATAATAGCATATTAAGTGATATGCTGTGCTCTTCAGAGACAGCAGGTATGGAAAAAATATGCCGACTTTGAGTAATATATCCACTCTATTGACAGATATACTAGTGCATCTTTTTTTCTTCTAACTAATGAATTCTTAGATGACTATCATCATCATTTAACGTCCGTCCTCCTCTACCACTTGACAATCAGCATTGGTTAGTTTACACACCTTTAACTTAGTAGTTCTCAAAAGAGATCAATAGAATAAGCACCAAACTTTACAAGATAAGGACTGGGGTTGATTATTTTTGCTAAAACCTTTCAATGTGGTGCCCAGCATGGCTTCAGTCAAATGACTGAAACAAGTAAAAAGATGTAGAAAAAAGATATAACTGGGTTGTATAATCTCAGCTGCAGTGATAAGCTGGTCAAATAATCATGGAGTATCAGAAAATGAGAGAAGTAAGACAGGTTTCAAACAGAAGGTGTTCTTTCCTTTTTACCAAACTCTCTAATGTAGGATATAAAAAGACAATGAAAAAAACCTCTATGTGGTTGCTTCATCTGCTAGAACAAGCAGCCAAACAACAAGAAATGATACCTGTACTAAGAATTGCTGTTTCAAAAATTTCCAATCTATAGTCATAGTTCTGTGATTAAGAAATCCACTTTGCAACTGCTAAGTGTATTTTTAAGGTTCAGTCCTACTTATGACACTTTGGACTGATATTTTCTACCATAAACATGGATTGATTAAAGCCTTGTGAATGAAATTTGGACAATGGAAATAGTGTAGAAGTACATTAGAGGGACTATTCTTGTTCTTGGGCAATAAGTTTAATTCTCCCCACCCCTCAGTTTAATACTACAGTCTTGGGTACCTTTAATGGAACCACTCAGTTGCAAATTTTGGGCAACAGAAAAAAATGTAATTTTCCACCCTCTTTTATTTGTTAAAAAAAATCATGATAAACTTACTGCATTGCTGTGCGGTAAAAAATTTCAATTTCCAACCACATGGTTCCAGATTCAATCAGTCCTGCTGCATTGCATTTTGTTCAAGTGCCTTCTAATATAACCTTGGGTTAACCAAAGCCTTGTGAGTGGATTTGGCAGATAGAAACTGAAGGAAGCCTGTTGTGTGTGTGTGTGTGTGTGTGTGTGTACACACACACACACACATAGACATAATATATTGGGTGATCCCATAAATAATGTGGTTTTTTTTATACTTCTTTGATTTTTCAAAATTAAGATAAACAGTTTTTTCTAATCTAAAATATAATCTCCTTCATTTTCTACAATGCTCTTCCATCTATCTGGTAGATTTTCAAGGCTCTACTTCCAAAATTCTCTTGTCTATGACAAAAAATGCTCCTCCAGTACTGTTCTGACCTCGTCTACAAAATTCATATTTTTTCCATCCAAATGATTTTGACGACTGTGGAATAAATGATAATCAGATGGGGTAATGTCTAGCGAATATGGTGGGAGGGGCATCATTTCCCATTCAAACTGATCCAGCCTTTGGAATGTCATCCTTGCTGTATGTAACCGAGCATTATCCTGATGGAAGAACACCTTTCATCTTGAAACCAAAGATGGTCGTTTTTCTTCTAGCACTGACTTAAGCCGCTTAAGTCAGTAAATCTCCTTTGTTATTGTTTGGTTTGGGTTTAAAAGTTCAAAGTTGACTAAACTTTTTATATCTCACCAAACAGATAACAACACTTCACATGGGTGATGACCTTCTTTAGCCTGGGGTGCTGGTATTTCTCCTTTCCCTACCCACTGTCTTGGGCGCTTGACATTTTTATAGAGAACTCATTTCTCATCACCAGTCACTATTCAGCTCCCAAAAAGCTTCATTCATGAGATGTGACAGCAAAGAAGAGCACACATTCACTCTCTGCATGCAATTAGACTTGGAAAGTTTGTGAGGAGCCTATTGACCCAATGTGCTGACTTTTCCAATGGAACACAGGTGTTGATGAATGGTTGAATGACCAAATCCAAGCTTCTCTGCTAGTTCCTCAACAGTTACGATGGGATTTTGTTCCACTAGGGTTTGCAGGATGTCCTCCTTGAGCTCTACAGATCTTCCAGGATGAGGCTTGTCTTCTAGGTTGTAGTTTCCGGCTTGGAATTTCTGGAACCGCCGTTGACACTGGCTTACACTTATTGTCCAATCCCCATATATTGCATTGATATCCCTCGCACTTTCCATCGCCTTTATTGAAGGATATTGTATTTTGAATGACATCTTGAACTATCACAAATGGATATGTATGTTTTTCTACATTTAATCACAGACCTCTTCACTCTGATTTATAATTTTATATTTGACATTCTATATTTGACATTCTAAGTTAGATATATGTATGCTAATTTATATTTATATTTATAAATTCTGTTATACATAATAAGCACATTTTATTTCCAATATTATAAGAGTGGGCTCTACCTATTATACTCTAACTAAGGGTGTACTTTCTTTTTCTAGATTTCAATTCCCATATATGTTTACTTAATTCGCTATGATAGATCGCTGACCACTACACATATTTTTTTCTCTCCTTGTTTCTTTTTGTGTTCCTTTCTGTTGAAGAGCGTAGGCTCGAAACGTTAAAGACTTTCTCTACTCCCGAGCGTTATACTAATATATCCATTTGTTGTTTACACCACCTGTCTTCGTCTGTTGTTTTTTCGTGAATTCTCCCTATATTTACCTAAACCTGTGGACTTACTTAATTTGGGATTTTTGAAAGTCTGGTAGTGTTGGGAGATTCTTTTTTTAATTTCATTTGCTGTAGATCCTATACATATCTTATTTATATTATTATTATTATTATTGTTCTGAGAAATTACTATACATTTATAAATTACATTGTCAATATTACAATTATTAGAGAGCTTACATTTAGTCTAATCATGACACGAACATTATATGTGGATTATGACTTCCATCACTAGTAGTTATATTATAGCTAGAGCTATTATTTATTGTGTTGTTATAATAATTATTTAAATTCTTATTATTTATTGAGGAGATGATATTACCTACATTCCTCAATGTTGAGTAGCCTGCTCTTATTGTTTTACTGGAAAATATATTAGAATAAATGTTGTACTTTTTAAAAGACACTTTTACAATTTTTAGTATCTCCTTAATAATATTAGTCTTCACTTGAGCCCCATATGGAATAATTAATCATGTAATATCCTTTTAGTTTTCTATATTTTTATATTATAATTATTAGACACTATCAGTATCAAAGTGTTATTCGTAGGTGTATTAAATCTCCACTTATATAATGTATTATGTTTCTTATTATTGATCATATTCTCATTATAAGTATTACTACTATTATTATTATTGTAATCATTAATAATAAATATGTTGTATTTATTTTTATTTAGTTTTTTTATACTGTCTTTTATTATTATTCATATTTTTGCTGTTAGAATGAGTATTAAGATTACCTGTTGTACTATTAAGGTGTTAGTAATGATTAAAGAATTTTATTTTAGAGTTATATAGCAGGATGGTATTTGACTCTTTCCACTGTGAGGGAATTCTTCCCTCATCTAGATAGTGCAGGAATCACTCGGCGAGGATTTTCCAGAGCTGCTCTCTGCCTGACTTTAACGGCTCCAATGTTATACCATCTTTTCCTGGTGCCTTTCTGTTTTTCATTAAGCTGATGGCTCTTTCAACTTCACTGACAAGGATAGGTGGCACATTTTCTTCCTGTTGGAGTGGTGGTTCCAGCTGGACATTTCTGGTAGACTTGAAAAGCTTGGTGTAGAAGTCTTCACAAACCTTTTCCATCTCGCTCTTATCGTTGACCGGTACTCTATCTGTATTCTTCAAGGCTGTCACCTCCGATCTATATAGTGCCATGTCCCTCTTGCATTTCTTGAGGCTCTCCTTTTCCTCTGCAGCCTTCAGGAGCTTCTCCATCCAGTATGCCTCAAAGTCTCTCTTCAGTTGCTGACGAATCACTCTGCTGAGAAGAGAATATTCAAGGTGAATATTCTCTTCTCTAGTAACTTCGTAGTTTCCTCCGAGACTCTTCCCTTCTCTCTCGGACACACTTTCTTAGCATTCCTTAAATACTCCTTCAATTTCCCTATCAGTCAATGACTTGAACAATAATAACGATGTCCAGGAAACATCTCTAACGTTCCTTAAACATTCTTATGAAGGCCATAAGCTAAGAAGCAAACTTACTGCCTTGTACAAAGATGCTGAACTAAAAGGAAAATCCGTTCAAGATTTACGGTACATTCTGTATAACAGTGGATTAGATGAAGCTTTACCCCAGTTAACGAAGTTTTCTGAATTAAAATTAACATTCCTGTTCATACCTAAGGAGAATTCATAATTATACAAGAAATTTGCAGGGACAAAAAAGGTTGAGCATTTTAGTTCTAATTGGCATAGAAAAAGCCATTTTAAAAAGCATTAAGAAAGACACTTTCTACAATGATGTTATCAACAATTTCTACAAGAAAAAGAGAAGAATTGAATTAACATTTAAATATAATAGGTAAGATTTAATTGTGATTTTTAAAAAATTTTAAGAATAGCTGTATAAAATGAACGTCTATTTGATGCAAATATATATGAGACAGAAAATCTTTGATCATTGCTTCCCCAGCTAGCAAGATCACTGCACGCCCAATATAAATATATATATATATATATATATATATATATATATATATATATATATATATATATATATATATATATATATACATATATACATATACATATATACATATACATATACATACATACATACATATATATATGGAAAGACTTCCTCCTGCCCCCCTCGCAAATTATTGATTTAAAAAAATTTTTTTTGCCAAAAACTCACGTTTTCAGATATGGAGATTCCAGAAAATTGCCAAAAATCGGTATTTTGAAATTATTTGCCCCCACCCCCCACCCTTCCCCCCAATTTTTTCATTTTTCACTTTTTTCTGTAACCCTAAAACCCTAACTGTAAAACCATAACCCTAACCATAAAACCGTAACCCTAACCGTAAAACCGTAACCATAACCCTAAAACCCTAACTCTAACCCTAAAACCTTAGCCCTAACTCTAAAACCCTAACCCCCTAACCCTAACCCTAAAACCCTAACCCTAACCCTAAAACCCTAACTCTAAAACCCTAACCCTAACCCTAAAACCCTAACCCTAACCCTAAGTAGAAAAGTTTTTGGAAATTGTTTCAGAATCATAATCTCTGTATTTTTTCACATATTTTGGAAAAAATATTTCTGAAAAAAGTTACAAATGAGGAATTTAAGGTGGGTGGGTGGGGTGTGGGTGGGGGTAATTTCAAAATGCCTATTTTTGCCAATTTTTTTGCAGATTCATATTCTACATAGCCAAAAACGGGGATTTGTGTAGAAAAAAAAAGGGCTGTGTTGGCGGGGTGGAGTACAAGAGGAAGTCTTGTGATATATATATATATATATATATATATATATATATATATATATATATATATATATTATATGATATGTATATGTGTATGGGTGTGCATATGGCTGTGTCTGTGTTTGTTCTGCACTACCACTTGACCACCTAGTGTTGGTGTGTTTATATTCTTGTAACTTAGCAGTTCAACAAAAGAGATGGATTGAATAAGTACCAGTCTTAAAAAAAAAGGACTAGAGTTGATTTATTTTACTATAATTCTGCTAGGTTGTGTTCCAGCATGGCTGCAGTTTAATGTCTGAAATAAGTAAAAAAATAAAAGAATTTTCTCCACAGTGAATTCAGCATTGGAAAAATTTCTGGTGTGTCCTCCTTCCCTTGGTGTTGTAAATATGTATCATTTAATGTTTAGCTAACCCTTTAACATCTAAATTAAAGTAATGTTTATTAATTCACATTGTTTTGTATTAATCATGTATTTCTCATGGCTTTGAGATTTCAATGTTGTAATTGTCTATTATTAGAATGACATTGTAGGGTTGGTGTAAGAGGCCAGATCTGGTCAGTTTGAACATGGAACAGTAGAATATTTGGGCTGGACATGGCTGGTTTAAATGCTAAAAGGTTAACCTGGGCCTGCTTTCCCAGACTAAAACAATATAAAAATATTGTAGCACTGGGTGACACCCAGTATTTGGGGAAGAAATTGAATGTATGAATTACCAGCAAATATATTATAGCATACTATAACTACTTTAAAGTCAAAACAAGCTGTTCAGCAACATCAAACACTCAACTACGCAACTGAATGTTTAGAAATGACAAAAGCATCACAATATCATCTCTGTAATTAACTGCAAAGGAAGAAGTGATCCTATTATGATGACAGAAATA
Source organism: Octopus bimaculoides (assembly GCF_046866305.1). NCBI lineage: Eukaryota > Metazoa > Mollusca > Cephalopoda > Octopoda > Octopodidae > Octopus > Octopus bimaculoides. The sequence continues at coordinate 131,767,314 of NC_142928.1, forward strand.
GGAAGGGAATGTGAGCCAAATTATTATCAACAACACAATATACAAAAAAAAAAAAAAAAATGGAATAGCCAAAAACGGAACCATATTCAATATTCACTGAAAAATCATAGATTAGCTTTTCCTCTGTCTTTTTGACACTATGACCTTTTGATAGTAAACAGATTTTCAATGGTTCCAATAAGGACAATGACATTGTTTTTTGCTGAAATTCTTGAGAGCAAAATACTTTTGGTGAGTGATATAGGACAGCTGGTTTCTGATAGATCTAGTTCTATAGAAACTCTACACATTTTCACTAAGGAGGGAGAGATAATTAGAGAGAATAAGGATATGATTGTTAATGATTACTTTCATCATCTTTGAGATTTTGGAAGTGAAAACACTAGGTTGGTAGCTGATAGCATTTGAAAGTTTGCTTTTCTAGGAAATAGGATGCACTGTAAAATGTTTTCAAAGATGGGATAGAGCTATATAGAAAGAAATATTGAAAAATGCTTTGCAACATTTGTTCTGGCTTTTTACATTCTTAGTTCAAATACTGTTGAGGTCAGCCTTGACTTTCATGCTAACAATGCATCGGGAAAATGCATTGCAACATTTGTTTTGGCTTTTTACATTCTTAGTTCAAATACTGTTGAAGTCAACTTTGACTCTCCATAGTGAATAAAATAAAGTACCAGTTAAGTACTGAGGCTGATTTAATCAGCCAAAATTCCTTCCTCAATGTTTGTGGCCATTGAGCCTATGTTAAAAACAATTATTTATATCTATAGAAAATTTCAATAACTTCAGATCCATAATCATATCTCAATTGTTGCGAATTTCACTTTGCAACTCTATGGTTTTAGGTTCAAATCCACCTATAATACTTTGGGCAAGCATCTTCTACCATAACCATAGATTGATTAAAGTCTGGTGAAGGAAATTTGGTTAATGGAAACTGTGTAGAAGCATATTGGAGGGACTGTTCTTGTTCTTGGGAGTGAGGCTTAATCTTGGTTATCTCCAAGGGAAACACTCAGCTGCAAGAATTGGAAGCTGAAATTAGAATTCCTGAGCTGCCACTGGCCTTTACATTGAGTGTTATTTGTAATATTAAGATATACATTAAAAAGAGGCCCTTAACTGAAAAAAAGTTACCATTACAGCAATTTTCTCACAAGCAAAGGACAAATATAAAATTGGATAAAGTATTGGGATACTAGATCATGAGTCATGTGTTTAAATCCATTTCAGGCATATCTTTGTAATTTTGAGCATGGTACTTCATTGTATATACTTCAGGTTACTTAGCAAATGGGAATATGTAGTAGCTCTTTGGAGAATGCTCAGTTTTGCTTACAGCAGACTGATATCTTTACAGAGGACTATATATCTTCCATCTGCTTGCTGAGACTGTGGAGGTGCAATGGCTCAGTGGTTAGGGCAGCGGACTCGCGGTCATAGGATTGCGGTTTCAATTCCCAGACCAGGTGTTGTGAGTGTTTATTGAGCGAAAACACCTAAAGCTCCACGAGGCTCCGGCAGGGGATGGTGCCGAACCCTGCTGTACTCTTTCACCACAACTTTCTCTCACTCTTACTTCCTGTTCCTGTTGTGCCTGTAATTCAAAGGGTCAGCCTTGTCACACTGTGTCACGCTGAATATCCCTAAGAACTACATTAAGGGTACATGTGTCTGTGGAGTGCTCAGCCACTTGCACGTTAATTTCACGAGCAGGCTGTTCCGTTGATCGGATCAACTGGAACCCTCGACGTCGTAAGCGATGGAGTGCCAACAACAACAACAACAAGCTTGCTGCAACAGTAGCCACAATAAATTAACAATCTTATGGATCCTTAAAGGTTTGTGAAAGGATTGATAACAAAGTTATATATTTGTCTTGAGAATATGACCATACAATGTTTGCAATATAACAATGGCCTGCTTTTGAATAAGTTGTTAATGATATTGACTTCTATGTATAACTTATTCTATCCATTATACTCAAACAATATTTACTATTCAGTTTTCAGATAAGGCATCTATATCTTATTTATCTAAATTGGGGCCATTTGAAGCTGTATTAGTAGTACTTACTATTCTTAAATAGCAATTTGATCAGCATCAATAAAAGCAAACATACACTCTATAATCAATAAATTCCCTTGAAAATCAACACTCTTCAAACATCCATCTCTTTAAATCCAGTCAGGTTTTTATCGACAGCTTAATTGACCTCGGTCATTCAATCGTTTAGCTGACTAAATTAAATCACATAAAAACAATGTTTATTTATAACTTTACTTTATAAATAAAAACCACCCTATTTATATATGGAATATTATAGAAACTAAATTACCATAATTATTTTTTGGTTTTTTTTTTCTATACTAGTAAGTGGAAGTTAATATATTCATTCTTGTTATTGTCAGTTCCTAGAAGGTTCTGTTTTGATTGATTTCTTCAACATGATGTTTAGCTAGAAAAAACAGGAAGCTTATTTCATGCTGATATATTTTTTTAGGACATTATAATGTTTGTTTTCTTGTGAAGAAGGAGCTGGATATATCTACTATTTAATAAATCTGCAAGAAATTTAGGAACAAGTGCTTTGCAGTTACACAGATTTTAAAATACTGCCAAATGTTATTTGGCATGGTGCTGTCATTATAATAAGTTCACTTTATAACCAGATGATTCCAGGTTCAATCCTATCTCAGTGCTGCATACAGTACTGTGAGCATGTGTTTTCTACCAAAGCATTCAGTTAACCAAATATGGCAAATGGAAACAAGCAGTATGGCAGCTTATCTCTCTCTCTCTCTCTCTCTCTCTCTCTATCTCTCTCTCTCTCTCTCTCTCTCTCTCTCTCTCTCTCTCTCTCTCTCTCTCTCACACACACACACACACACACACACACACAAGGTGCCAGCATGGCTGTGTGATTAAGAAGTTTTCTTCTCAATCCTATAGTTGGGAGTTCAGTCCTACTTCAAGGCACCTTGGGCAACTAAAGCCTAGGATTTGGCAGGTAGAAACTGAAAGGAGACCATCTCTCTCACTCTCACACACACACACATGCACATGTCTGTGTGCATGAGTGTGTGTGTGTGTATAAGCATATGTATGTGTATGTAATTGAGAGTGTATATATATGTTTATCTCTCCTTGTCTTGACATTGCATAATAGTTGTAAATGAGTGTCACTGTCATACAAGCAGTGTCATTCATTTCCATCATTCTATGAAAGCATGTCTGACCCTAGAGAAATATTACCTTGATTAGAAGCAAATGAGGGTTGGCAACAGAAAGAGTCCATCAGTCATTTTGATTTACTTTATAATTGAAGTTAAACTCTAGTTCTGGTTCCAAAATGCTTATAATGGTTAGTGCTTAATAATCTTTTCCTAATCGAGCACATCACACACACAGCATAAACCATCAGGTAAATATTTTCTTTGGGTACAATATATTCTCACTTAAATTATTTTCAGAGTCTCTACAAGATCATGTAAAAGGCGCATGGCTCAGTGGTTAGAGCGTTGGGTTCACAATCATGAGGTAGTGAATTCAATTCCTTGACTGGGATGTGTGTTGTGTTCTCTAGCAAGACACTTTATTTTATGTTGTTCCAGTTCACTCAGCTGTAGAAATGAGTTGTGACGTCGCTGGTGCCAAGCTGTATTGGTTTTTGCCTTTCCCTTGGATAACATTAGTGGTGTGGAGAGCGGGGTGTTGGTATGCATGGGCAACTACTGGTCTTTCATACACAACCTTGCCTGGACTTGTGTCTCAGAGGGTAACTTTCTAGGTGCAATTCCATGGTCATTCATGACCGAAGGGGGTCTTTACCCTTTAAGAGCTCATAAAGAAGGTAATCTGCATTTGATTATGTAGAACTAACCTGTTGAAGATGTCACCAATTTCATGTTTCTGGGCAGCTGATGATTCTGAAGCAGATTTTGATTCCAGAATTGAGCATGCTGCAGCAGTGTTTAGAGGAATGAACAAGATTTAAGCTAACACTTTGATTAGCAATGATATGAATATCATGCTATACTAGAGCATTGTCCTGCTAACAGCAGTCTATGCAGGACAAACTTGGAAAATGACTACCAAGATCACTCAGAGGTTAAATGCATTCCACCAATGGTTACTATGCAGAATATTCAAGATCACCTGCAGGGTCAGAATCACAAACAGTGAAGTCCTGAAACAAGCCAATCTGTGCAGCCTGCCAGAAATTGTGATAGAAAGAGGAGTGAGACTTGAAGGTCATGTTTTCCAATTACTAAAAGAATGAATACCCAAGACAGCTATCCCAAAGGGATGAAGAAGAGAGAGATCCAAAAAGACATTGGGTGCCATCTTCAAAGAAGATCTGAAGCAACTTAGCATCACTTGGGGAGATGCAGGCAATTATGCTCCAAAGTAGGATGTTTAAAGACATTTTGCTACCTGATGTATGGGCTAGCTGTACAGGAGAAACTTAGAATAAGACTTTGTGGAAATGAGTGAGTAAAGAAGTAAATCTTTTGGATGGGATGACAGCATAATATTGGTTTCAAATTTTGGCACAAGACAAGCAGCTTCTGGGAAGAGGTTAAATCGATTACATCAATCTCAGTGCTTAACTGGTACTTATCTTATTGATCTCGAAAGGATGGACGGCCAAGTCAACCTTGGCAGAATTTGAACTTAGAACGTAAGGACAGACAAAATGCCACTAAGCATTTTGCCTAGTGTGCTAACAATTTTGCCAGCTTGCCACTAATGGTCTGGTACCTAATGCCACCTGGTTATTTTATCTCTAAATCTGTAATTAAACCACCATGAAAGTATTCAGACATACAATCCAGTTAATTACTTATCCCTAATTAAATTATAAGCGTTAATTGTACAAGTGTGAAAATATGCAAGTATATTATTCAAGATTAGTGCATAGTGTAGAAAATAACAATCTGTTAAGGCTAGCTAATATATCTGCAACAATAGCAAGTGTGCAACTGTATGAGTTGCCAGGAGGCTTGTTTATGAACTTGACTAATTACATAAAACATGCTGAAATATTTCTCATTATTATAATCTATAATTGGACAACTTCCCCAGATAATAATTAGCTTTGCTGAAATTTCATTACATTTCCCTGCACAATATCTTTCATAGTTATCTGTCTTACATTACATTTCATACACTGAAATTTTCTGTGGGATAGAAAACTGATGAAGATATCAGTCAGTGAAATATGGGATAGAAAGTTCATAAAAATATCAGATATATCATCACCATCATAGTCATCATCATCATCGTTGTCGTCGTCTTCATTGTCGTTGTCTTCATTGTTGTGGTTGTTGCTGCTGCCGCTGTCGTCGTTGTCATCATATTCATCATTATCATCATGAAAAGAGAGGAGGAAAATGGTGAGCAGTCATAGAAATGGTTAGTAGTAGGATAGAATGATGGATATTACTTATATGTTTTCTGGAGGAGGAGTGGTGGTGGTAAAGAATATAGAAAAGTAATGATAACTGTTGAGAGAAAGAGAGAGAGAGTGAGTGGGTGATGAATAATCAAGATAGCAAGGGTGAGTGAGTGATGGATATCAATAAGAGTTACTTGAGTGAGTCATGGCTATCATTACAAGAGAGTAAATGGATGGGAATATTGGACACCGACATATCCGATGCAATTCTTTGTCCAACATCACGATGAGAAAGAAAGGGGAGAGAAAGAGATACAGATGGTGCTAGGAAGGACTGAAAATAAACAGGTTTAATATTTTCCTTTAATACAAGGTGGAGTTATGGTACAGGAGAGGGGTGATAGAAAAGTGCAAGAGATAGCAGAAGGGTATTATAGAGACAGAATGGGTGAAAAACTTAGATGTAGATTTGCATTATATATATATTGCGAACATACATACATGTATGATGCATATGTACCCAGATTACATACGGAGGCGCAATGGCTCAGTGGTTAGGGCAGCGGACTCGCAGTCGTAGGATCGCGGTTTCGATTCCCAGACCGGGCGTTGTGAGTGTTTATTGAGTGAAAACACCTAAAGCTCCACGAGGCTCCAGCAGTGGGTGGTAGCGAACCCTGCTGTACTCTTTCACCACAACTTTCTCTCACTCTATCTTCCTGTTTCTGTTGTGCCTGTAATTCAAAGGGTCAGCCTTGTCACACTCTGTGTCACGCTGAATATCCCCGAGAACTACGTTAAGGGTACACGTGTCTGTGGAGTGCTCAGCCACTTGCATGTTAATTCCACGAGCAGGCTGTTCCGTTGATCGTATCAACTGGAACCCTCGTCGTTGTAACCAACGGAGTGCCAACCAACCACCCAGATTACAGAGTGTGTAACTCTGTCAAAAACTTCCAGATCAATGAATAAGTGGTACAAGTGGTTGTCTTACAAGGAGAATGGCCCCAGTGGCCCTTCTTTCACATATAAATCTAAACAGCATCTCATCTAAACTAACTCTTTACATATATTTTATAACTCGTCCCATCAATTTGCTGTCTCTGTAATTACCTCTCTCTCATGCATCAACCTTTATGGAAGCATGTGGCATAGTGGAAACGGTGTTGGACTCAGGATTATAAGATTCTGGTTTTGATTCCTGGACTGCGCAATGTGTTGTGTTCTTAAGCAAAACACTTCATTTCATGTTGCTCCAGTCCACTCAGCTGGCAAAAATGAGTAATCCTGTGATGGACAGGCTTCCCATCCAGGTGGGGAATATATGGAAATGGGCTGTGCGTGAGAAGACCCGGCAAGCCAAGTAAGATCGTTGCCAGTGCCCCTGGACTGGTTCTTGTGCGGGTGGCACATGAGATGCACCATTTTGAGCGTGGCCGTTGCCAGTACCGCCTGACTGGCTCCTGTAGGATTTTCGAGCGAGATCGTTGCCAGTGCCCCTGGACTGGCTTGTGCGGGTGGCACATAAAAGACACCATTTCGAGCGTGGCCGTTTTCGTGCGGGTGACACGTAAAAGCACCCACTACACTCTCTGAGTGGTTGGCGTTAGGAAGGGCATCCAGCTGTAGAAACTCTGCCAAATCAGACTGGAGCCTGGTGTTGCCATCCGGTTTCACCAGTCCTAAGTCAAATCGTCCAACCCATGCTAGCATGGAAAGCGGACGTTAAACGATGATGATGATGATGATGATGAAACCAGAAAACCAGCCCTCATGAGTCAGTATGACTCGAGAAGGAAACTTTTTTTATGCATCAACCTTTGCCTGTGTAGTAGCTGACAGTACTACTGTTTTGCCAGTCATTGGATATAACACCTTCCTGTATTATATGATTAATTATGTGAGTGACTAGCATGTGTCAAACTTTTAAGCATTTACATGATAATCTCTGATGGACCAGCTACTTTCCTTGCCATCATCTCACTACATGTGTTTGCTACAAAACTGCTGTCAGCTAAAATGATTGCTTCCTCTGTTGGGTTTATCTGAAGAAGATTTCTTCTCTCATCTCATTCAGCAACCTCTTGTAATAGCTCTTCCATGCCTCTCTCTTTTTAGTTTCAATAAGAGCAAGTCTGTCATCCTTGATACCTCTGCCCTTACACTTGCGACCCTTCTGCTTATGTGGCAGGACTCCATTTTTTGCCAGATGTTCGTACATTGACTCTGCGAGTATTCCAGTCAATAACTTCCACATAAGTGGCAAACAGGATATTGGCCTGTAGTTTTCTACCGTATTGTCTTTTTCAATGTTTTTCAGGCACAGCATTGTCCTACCCAATATCAACCACTCTGGTGTTACTTGACCGGCATTTAACAAGGCGTTGAGTCGTGCAGCTATTCGTGCATGACATTCACTAAATCTTTTGATCCAGTAGTCTTGAACTCCATCTGGCCCCAGCGCTTCCCTGTTGCTCATTTTTTTGGCTGATTTCCTTCACTTCCCTAACTGAAATGACTAGTTCTGCCTGTTTTTGACAGACTACTGCTTGTTTCAGTTCTTGCAACCATTCAGCATTCTTCTTGTGCTCCTTGTCTTTGCTCCAGATGTCATTCCAAAACCTTTGACTTTCAATGTTATCTGGTATCAACTTTTCATCTGTACACTCTCCATTTATTTCTTTATAGAATCTCTTCTGATCTACCCTGAATAACTTATTCTGGTGGTAACCCTTCATTCTTTGGTCGTATCCTACCATCTTTGCTTTCTTTGCGACCAGGCGCTGTTTCAGTTCCTCCATTACTACTTTCAGGCCCTTTCTTTCAATATTATACTTCCTTTTCACCGCCCTGTATTTTTGTTTGCTTTTAAGCTCCCCTTTCTCTTTTTAGTCTACACAGAGATTTCCTTCGAGAGCATGTCTAACCCTGCCTGGATTCTTCTTTTCCATCATGGATCTTTTCTTTTGTCACTCCCATTAAGTTTCTTTTTCTTGGCATCAACACCCATGTTTTCTGCTACAACAATACTTGCTGCCTTTATCAAATTATTTGTTTCTGTAGTGTTTGTTCTGGTGTATTTCAGAATTTCATTGATAGTTTTCGTTTCTTGGTTCAAGAAACGAAAACTTTCTTGAACCGAAGATCAACCTTTTTAAGGTTGCAAATAATGTCACTATCGTTCTCCTGTAGTCTTACCTTTATTCTGTCGTAGATTGCCTTTTGTTCATCTGTTATGTCGCCATTAGTTTTATTGTCTTCTTTGATATGTCTCTCATCAAGTAAACTACCACTGCTCCTTTCCTGTGCTATGGGATTACTCTTATTAGTAAGAACTGTATTTTCATTGTTAACTCTGCTGCTATTTTCCATGACCCATCTTTTGATAGCTTCGACCTCTACTTCTCTGAACCAACAATTTTTTCTTATTGCTCTAGCTTGATCACATAGTCTCTGTTTCGTGAGTTGAAACAATCCCTTTTCTCTCCAATGATCATACATACATTGTCAGTAGCCCCTAATTAGAGCACTATTTTCATGTGCCATGCTGCTCAGGTAGTAACACTCCATGACCACAGCATTAATTTACTTGCTCCATCTACGCCATGTGTGGTGGACCCTTTCTGGATATCGACAGGCTGGAGCCAGACCAGAATCTCTGAGCCTACCAGGTGTAACAGTGTCACCGTCATTGGCTTCAGTTTCATTACCACCATTATTCACAATATTTTGTTTGTTCATTGTCACCCATATGAGGTAGCGATTATCAGGTTGCACAATTACCAGTGTTTTTATTGTGATACCATCACTAGATGTACCATTAATCAGCCCATGAGGAGGCTCCACCCATTTACTTTCATTGTTATCATTATTATCATCACTGATATCACTGATATCACTGATATTATTGTTTTTATGTGTAGTAGCAGCAGTGGTTACAGCAACAGCAACAGTAGCAGGGGTAGGGTAGTGAGTAGTTGGGCCTCAAATTCCTGTGCTATCATAATAGTAGTAGTTGACAGTTTTGCTAAAATATTTCTGACTGAAACTATCATACATGCATGGAGTTGTGATTTTATGCACCCAACAAAGTATTATTGTTAAGCTGAAACTTGCTAATGTAAAAAGAAATGGAATGGTGAAACTGTTCCGTGATGCAGCATGGAATTTTGTCAGTGAACAGGTCATGGTCTCAAAGCGACAAAAATATTTTGGCAAATTAAATTCAAATGTTGATGTGAATCTAATGGTTTTTGTGTGTTTTTAAATGGCTTATAAACACCTTCCATACTGCAATTGTTTTTGTTTCAGCACACGATCTCAAATCAGGTCACTTGTTATACAAAAACATCTCCGTAACTGTTTTTTTGTTTTCTGAAAAAGCAACGTTTTGGACTTAGACACTTTTCCATAATAGCAACTATATATATATATATATATATATATATATATATATATATATATATATATATATATATATATATATATATATATATATATTAATTCCTTTTTGGTTTTTAATTGCTAGTGAATCACTCGTACTATAATGTGTTTAATATATCTTAATATATTAATATATTATTGTAGTATCTTCTTGTATTGATAACATACACTCTAACCGTTTGAATTTGGTGCTGCTTATCAACAGTTTCCTTTTCTCATTTACTATTATGAAGCAAACTATCTCTTTAGCCCCGAATAGTTGGCAGATGCTTCTGAAGAGAAACAAGACCTTATTGATTAAATTTTGAAATCATGTGATAAATCCTTGTCCAGCTATTTCTTTTTGTGAGTCTATCTCACAAGGGAAAGATCATTTTAGTTTGCTGTGCTTCCCATAAATGTAATGAGGTTAGTATTATTTGTGGCTTTCAGAGTTAATTTCTAGCAATCGCTGGTGCTATTTTGCACCCTTTATTTATTAATTCCTTTTTAGTTTTTAATTGCTAGCAAGTCACTCATACTATAATGTGTTTAATATATCTTAATATATTAATATATCATTGTAGTATCTTCTTGTATTGATTTTATATATATATGTATTAGTAATATTCGTAGCCACTTTAACATGGCTGTCCATTCGAGTGGACTCTACTGCAGTTTTTTAACCTCAAGAAGACATCTCCTCTAGCTGGTTAATGATGTACAGCTGCATCCGATAAAATTGTGAACAAGGGAGCGAACCCTTACCATCTCCTAGCGACGGGACCAGTAGACCAGTGGTGGTTTCAGGCTATCTCTGCCACTCCTCAGTACTGGATACTTCGTCTGCTAGAGATGATAGCAGTTCACTTCTGCACACAATATATATATTTCAAGTGGACACACAGTCACTGATTTGCAACAAGCAAAAATGCTAGTTCTAAAATCTCACTAAGAGATCAATGCAGTAGTTGTACTGACAAGTAATATTCGTAGTCACTGCTTCGATCAATCCATAGGGATATCTGAAGAAGGAATATTTATATTCTGAAATATTATATCAGACTATGGATGATTAAATTACACCAGTAATTATAGTGCACTATTGTGCCATTCAAAACACATTATTACTATATATATATATATATATATATATATATATATATATGTATATATACACACACACATACACATACAAAGAAAGAATACAATTTAAATTAAGTTTCACTACAGCTGTTTCAGATGTGGTTTTTATTGATGAATAAATTGATTACACCATGAAAAAAAAACCTGTTTTCTTCAGGTGAATTTCAATGAAAGCCGGTTAGAGAAATCTTTATTAAAATATGCTTCCAGTTTAGCATTCTGCCTTATTATTATTTTTCATTTTCCTATGTATATATATATATATATATATATATATATATATACATATGTATGCATATATGTGTACAGGTGTGTGTGTATGGAGAGAGAGAGGAGTGTGAGAGAGCTGGAGTACAGAGTAAATCTCTAAACAAACAGGCAAACAGATCCTTATAACAACAACAACACACACACACACGCACACACACGCGCGCGCGCGCGCGCACACACACACACACACATACACACACACTAATAGAACAGTGTTTGACCTTTTATTTTAAAACAATACTGTCATACTGTGCTGATTTTAGACACAATGTCAGAACAAATAACGAAAAGATAAAAATAAAACTGCAATACCAAGCCTATCTATTGACTACGAGGAAAACTAAATGACTGTATTGCATGCTAATATACAAAATGGTTATGATATATCTGAACAATGTAAGACGTGTTTGTTGGACAGAATAAAGAAAACAGTTTAGGCTTGTGTTTCTTAAGTTCTTATAATGAATCAATAGAAAGTACTGAACTATTTATGTCAAGATTAAGTCGATGGTAACAGCAAAATGTTCAAGTGGATAATGTATTAGATTAGATGGAACATCAGATTATAGGTCATATGTAGATATCTCCTGTATTATGTCTCTGAGTAAGTTACTTAATGGCTGTCAGAAATATGTTCTAGATGTTTTAAGGGTTTAATTTTCTTGCAAGCAGGACATCATCACAAACAGGAATATTATATATAAAAGAAACATGTCTGAGAAATAACTTGACTTCAGCATAGACATATATATATATACAAGCCCTAACAAGAGACTGTAATTTCAGTGTAAATGTTCAAACAAAGGTTTTTATACACAGAGTATGCTAGGTGTGTGAAACACACCCAAATACATATGTGTATATGTTAAGCAAATGCACAAACATACAAATAAGGATTTAATGAACTGAATTTTTTTGTAGGTGAAAACATGGCTGTGTGGTTAAGAAAGCTCCATTAAATTTTATTAAATATATATGTATGTATGTGATACATATATTGTACAAAAGAAAGAAAAAAAGGTGCAAGAAAGAAAAGAAAGAGAAAAACATTAATGCAGCAACAAGTGCTTCAATTGGTTGCACACCATAAGGTTCAATGGAACCTCCTGAAGCAAGCCAGCATGCTCGTGGTATTACCATGGGTGATGGTGAGGCTAAGGCATTGGAGAAACCAAACACCCTCATGGACATCACCTGACACCTTGGTGAAGCAAGCTGCAAATGATGACAAGAACTTCGCTGTTAGTGGCCCAATTCCTCCAAATGTCTCTAACGCCACAGGTTGGAAGGGAAAATTCATTGTCAGGTTCTGATACTTCAGGGTTTTGTTCCATTCGGCTAAGTGGGTTAAGAAATGAAACCCAAACCCCATTTTGCTACCAAGTAGTTTCAGTTTCAGTCCAACTGTAGAGCAAGTTGGAAGTGGGTGGGCAAATGTAATGTTTTCTACTATATCCCCATGCTGACCAATGCCTTGAGAGTGAATTTGGTAAATGGAAACTGTGTGGCTGTATGGTAAGTAACCATACACATGGTTGGACAAACGTCTTCTACATCACCTTGGGCCAACCAAAGCCTTATGAGGCATTAACTTGGGCAAGTTAATATAACAGATAGCAAGGCTATCTATTATAGCCTTGGGCTGACCAAAGCCTTGTGAGTGGATTTGGTTGATGGAAACTGAAAGAAGCGTGTCACATACATATATGTATATATCTAGATGTGTATGTCTTTGTGCCTGTGTTTGTCTCCCCATCACTGCTTGACAATCAGTGTCTCCATAGCTTATCAGTTTGGCAAAAGAGACTGATAGAATAAGTACTGGGCTTAAAAAAAGAGTCTTGGGGTTGATTTGTTCAACTAAAAAAAACCTTCTATGGCGGTGCTCCAGCATGACTGCAGTCTAATGACAGGAAACAATTAAAACAGTAAGGCAGCAAGCTGGCAGAAATGTTAGTACGCCGGATGAAATGCTTAGCAGTATTTCGTCTGTCTTTACGTTCAAATTCCCCCGAGGTCGACTTTGCCTTTCCTCCTTTCGGGGTTGATAAATTAAGTAAATTGTGTACTGGGGTCGATCTAATTAACTGGCCCCCTTCCCCAAAATTTTGGGCCTTGTGCCTAGAGTAGAAAAAGAAACAAGTAATACATATATATGTATATTTTATCTTTTACCTTTTACTTGTTTCAGTCATAAGACTGCAGCTATGCCGGGGCACTGCCTTTGAGAATCTTTAAGTTGAATGAACTGACCCCAGTACTTATTTTTTGTTAAGCCTTATTCTATTGCTAAACAGCAAAAATAAGGGGATGTAACCACACTGACACCAGTTGTCAAGCAGTGGTGGAGACAACCACAGACACAGACAGATAGACAGACACACACACACACACTCACACACATACACACATGCACACACACACGTATATGTATATGTGTATGTATACACACACACATAACAAAAGTAAATAGACACCCTTATAATCATTAAAATTTATTTAAATCTGAAATTATACATTCAAATTATTTATTAATTGTTATAATATGAATATTTAATATTTAGTAGACATGCTCTTTGCATTATTCAATGCAAGGACCCTATTAGGCATGTTACTGATCAGATTTTGCAGATTTCTTGCAAAGTACAGATCAGATTTCTTGCCACGTTCCATGCAGTTATCCCCAAAGATCTGGCTTTGAAGATGTTTTCTTGTTCTTTTTATGAAGTGTCCTGTCCATTATGTCCCAGAGGTCTTCAATAGGGTTCAATGCCATTCACATCCAACAAATCTTGGGTCATTTAGCTATGTAACAAGGAACCCCCATCTTCCATAAATAAAGAGTTTTCTTTAATCATTTCACCACTGGAGAAGATTGGAAGGACACATATTTATCTGAGTTTATGTTTCCCTCACACTCCACCAGCTCTGATCAACCATTGCTCCAAATTGCTCTTCAGATGACCATTGCAGAGTAGCTGCCATGTTTCAATGTTCGCTGCAATCTTTCCACATCAAATTCTTGATCACTAAGTCTCCAGACCCACACTTGACCACTGTCAGGAAATACAGCAAATCTGGACTCATCAGAGAATAAACATGACAGTGTCCCAAAATGCTAGTAGCCTCTCCACCATCTCACTGGCCCAATCTTTTCTCTGTTTGTTGTTGGCTGGTCGAAGAAGTGACTTCCTTCTTGCTGCTCTGCCATAGTAACCAAGTTTGTGGAGATACCTGACAGCTGTTCTGGCACTGACATCAATTTGTTCTGCTATGTCAGAGGCCTTGCAACGAGGATTATCTGCCACACTTCTCTTAAAAACGAAAAGGGTCCAGTCAGAGGGTCCTGATTGATCTGGGTGAGGTGATGTGCTTTCCTTCCCCTCCCTGGTGAATTGCACAATCACTATTAACTGTAGAAAGACATGTGTACATGCATACACATAATATACACACATATATGTGCACACACACACATATATGTGCACACACACACACACACACACACACACACACACACATGTGTGCTCACGCACACATGTATGAATGTATTATGTATGTATCGATTTGGTTATTTAGTTATATGTAAGTCTCATTTCTTCTTAATCATAAATGGGGGGTGGATGAATGTTTAATTACAGAAAACAAAATATCCTAGTTTCAGTAATTTGTAAAGATAATTAATTATATCCCCTAATGAAATCTATTTTAATCTTATATCCAGTTTTATTAGAGAGAGGAAATGGATTTACCAAGGGATTAGAGATGAGTACTACGTATGTATATACATATGTGTGTGTATATGTGGATATGTATGTGCATGGTCTCTGTGCATGTGTGTCTGTGAATATGTATATACATAAGCGTAACACACACATGTATGTGTTTATTGTGAGCCAGTGTATGTATAAGTGTGTGTGTGTGTGTGTATGTGTGCATGTGTGTGTGTGTGTGTGTGTGTGTGTGTGTTTGGATACATATATATACATACATATAAATTTGTGGGTGTCTGCATATGTGTTTACATACGCAAATAAAGACTCACTTATACATGTATGTTAGAGACATCTGTTAAAACTGAATTTGAGAAATGACAACATGCATATAGATAATCTTTGAAAGTCCTTTGAATAAGATCAATGCAACTAAAGTGTGAGTATATAACTATATTCACGGATTTTCAAGCGAGATCGTTGCCAGTACCCCTGGACTGGCTCTTGTGCGGGTGGCACATAAAATACACCATTCTGAGTGTGGCCGTTGCCAGTACCGCCTGACTGGCTTTTGTCCGGGTGACACTTAAAGCACCCACTACACTCTCTGAGTGGTTGGCGTTAGGAAGGGCATCCAGCTGTAGAAACTCTGCCAAATCAGATTGGAGCCTGGTGTTGCCATCCGGTTTCACCAGTCCTCAGTCAAATCGTCCAACCCATGCTAGCATGGAAAGCAGACGTTAAACGATGATGATGTGCACACACACACACACACACACACACACACACACACGTATGTATATTTAAGGTATAGATATGATATTTCAGAGGAAACAACAATAACTTATTTTTGTGGTTGAGAACAAACCACACTACTTTGCATTTGGGTGGGGCTAATTGATTTCCAGCCTCCCCCAAAATTTCATTTGACTGGTACTTATTTCATTAGCTCTAAAAGATTGAAAGGGAAAGTCGACCTCAACAAAATAATAATAATAATAATAATGATAATGATAATAATAATAAGTACTATAGACGAGTTAGATCAATACTAAAAACAGAGCTCAATGCTAAAAACAAGATAATGGGTATCAACACTTTAGCTGTCCCTGTTATAAGCTACAGCTACAACATCCTTAACTGGACACTAAACGAACTATGTAAAATAGACAGGAAAACAAGAAAAATAATGACAGGATATAGGATGCACCACCCAAAATCTGACATAGAAAGGCTATATATACAACACACAGAAGGTGGCAGGGGTCTTATACAGCTAGAAAACTATTATAAAATAACCACCATAGGACTGCAAAAATACCTACTCCAGAAGCAAGGGAAACTAATACAAATATCCACAAAACACGAGCAAAACAAAAAACTGTTTTCAGTATTTAAGGAAGCTGACAAATACAAACAAGAAATCAATCTACCTAACAAATACGAAGAAGAAGAAGAAGAAACAACAAAAGCTATAAAACAAATGAAATCCAAACTAAAACTAGAACAGCAACGGACCATGATAAAACGATGGCAAGAAAAGCCCCTACATGGTAAATACTGGGCTAAACTAAATGCGAAAGAAATAGACAGAGAAAAATCCCAGCAATGGCTGAGAAGCTCAGGACTCAAAGCAGAGACTGAATGATTTTTAATTGCTGCACAAGACCAAAGCCTCCCTACCAGAAATTACCAAAAACACATAATGAAAAGAAATATAACAAGTAACTGTAGAATATGTGGAGATCGACAAGAAACAATAAATCATATTATCTCTGGCTGCCCAGTCCTGGCTAAGAAGGAATATATTCACAGACACGACAGAGCTGGGACCTATATACACTGGAAGCTATGCCAACATTATGGAATAACAACAGAAAAAAGATGGTATAAACACACGCCAGAAAAGGTCACAGAAAACGAGAAAGCAACCATACTCTGGGATATGCCAATACACACAGATAGAGAAATTAAGGCAAATAGACCAGATATAGTTGTCAAAGATCATGAAGAAAAAAAATGCTTTCTAATTGATGTATCAATACCAGCAGATGACAACGTTTCTCTAAAAGAAATGGAAAAACTTTCAAAATACAAAGACCTGGAAATAGAGATAACTCGAATGTGGAATCTAAAAACAGAAACAATTCCTATCATAGTAGGTGCCTTAGGTATAATAAAAAAATATTCAGACAAATACATAACAAAAATAGCAGGACTTACAAATATATATAACATACAGAAAATTGCACTACTGGGTACTGCACACATTCTACGCAAAACACTTTCAATACAGTAAACATAAGAGCACCACAGCAAACCACAGCACATACCCAAGGCGCACAGAGCTGCACTTGGTAGTGAAGTGAAAGCACGTTATAAAAATAAAACTACTGAATAATAATAATAATAATAATAATAATGATAAAAATAATAATGATGATAATAATAATAATAATAATAATAATAATAATAATGATAATGATAATGATAATAATAATAATAATAATAATAATAATAATAATAATGTTTCCCTAAAAGAAATGGAGAAACTTTCAAAATACAAAGACCTGGAAACAGAGGTAACTCGAATGTGGAATCTAAAAACAGAAGCAATTCCTATCATAGTAGGTGCCTTAAGTATAATAAAAAAATATTCAGACAAATACATAACAAAAACACCAGGACTTACAAAAAATTGCACTACTGGGCACTGCACACATCCTACGCAAAACACTTTCAATACAGTAACCATAAGAGCACCACAGCAAACCACAGCACATACCCAAGGCGCACAGAGCTGCGCTCGGTAGTGAAGTGAAAGCACGTTATAAAAATAAAACTACTGAATAATAATAATAATAATAATAATAATAATAATAATAATAATAATAATAGTAATAATGATAATAATAATAATGATGATAATAATAATAATAATAATGATAATGATAATGATAATAATAATAATAATAATAATAATAATAATAATAATAATGTTTCCCTAAAAGAAATGGAGAAACTTTCAAAATACAAAGACCTGGAAACAGAGGTAACTCGAATGTGGAATCTAAAAACAGAAACAATTCCTATCATAGTAGGTGCCTTAAGTATAATAAAAAAATATTCAGACAAATACATAACAAAAACACCAGGACTTACAAAAAATTGCACTACTGGGCACTGCACACATCCTACGCAAAACACTTTCAATACAGTAACCATAAGTGAATCACAGCAAACCACAGCACATACCCAAGGCACACAGAGCTGCGCTCGGTAGTGAAGTGAAAGCACGTTATAAAAATAAAACTACTGAACAATAATAATAATAATAATAATAATAATAATGATAATAATAATAACAACAATCCTTTCTACTAAAGGCATAAGTTCTGAAATTTTTTGGGAGGGGACTAGTTGATTACATTGACCCAGTGTTCCACTGGTAATTAATTTATTAACTCTGAAAGGATGAAAGGCAAAGTTGACCCTGGCAGGATTTGAACTCAGAACATGAAAATGGATGAAATGCTACTAAGCATTTGCCTGGTGTGCTAACAGTTCTGCCAGCTTGCTTTGTTAGTAGTAGTAGTAGTTACTACAGACAGTACATGGCTTTACCAAGGAAATAGAAATGAAATTCGGATTAGAAAAATGTGCCAAAGCAACCCTGAAAAGAGGAAAATTAGTTAAAAGTAGCAATATAACACTAGATAAAGCCAATGAAATAAGAGAACTAGACGAAAGCCAACCATATAAGTATTTAGGAGTCAATGAACTAGATAGGATACAACATACACAAATGAAAGAAAAAATAAAGAAAGAGTACTATAGACGAGTTAGATCAATACTAAAAACAGAGCTCAATGCTAAAAACAAGATAATGGGTATCAACACTTTAGCTGTCCCAGTTATAAGCTACAGCTACAACATCCTTAACTGGACACTAAACGAACTATGTAAAATAGACAGGAAAACAAGAAAAATAATGACAGGATATAGGATGCACCACCCAAAATCTGACATAGAAAGGCTATATATACAACGCACAGAAGGTGGCAGGGGTCTTATACAGCTAGAAAACTATTATAAAATAACCACCATAGGACTGCAAAAATACCTACTCCAGAAGCAAGGGAAACTAATACAAATAGCCACAAAACACGAGCAAAACAAAAAACTGTTTTCAGTATTTAAGGAAGCTGACAAATACAAACAAGAAATCAATCTACCTAACAAATACGAAGAAGAAGAAGAAGAAACAACAAAAGCTATAAAACAAATGAAATCCAAACTAAAACTAGAACAGCAACGGACCATGATAAAACGATGGCAAGAAAAGCCCGTACATGGTAAATACTGGGCTAAACTAAATGCGAAAGAAATAGACAGAGAAAAATCCCAGCAATGGCTGAGAAGCTCAGGACTCAAAGCAGAGACTGAATGATTTTTAATTGCTGCACAAGACCAAAGCCTCCCTACCAGAAATTACCAAAAACACATAATGAAAAGAAATATAACAAGTAACTGTAGAATATGTGGAGATCGACAAGAAACAATAAATCATATTATCTCTGGCTGCCCAGTCCTGGCTAAGAAGGAATATATTCACAGACACGACAGAGCTGGGACCTATATACACTGGAAGCTATGCCAACATTATGGAATAACAACAGAAAAAAGATGGTATAAACACACGCCAGAAAAGGTCACAGAAAACGAGAAAGCAACCATACTCTGGGATATGCCAATACACACAGATAGAGAAATTAAGGCAAATAGACCAGATATAGTTGTCAAAGATCATGAAGTAAAAAAATGCTTTCTAATTGATGTATCAATACCAGCAGATGACAACGTTTCTCTAAAAGAAATGGAAAAACTTTCAAAATACAAAGACCTGGAAATAGAGATAACTCGAATGTGGAATCTAAAAACAGAAACAATTCCTATCATAGTAGGTGCCTTAGGTATAATAAAAAAATATTCAGACAAATACATAACAAAAATAGCAGGACTTACAAATATATATAACATACAGAAAATTGCACTACTGGGTACTGCACACATTCTACGCAAAACACTTTCAATACAGTAAACATAAGAGCACCACAGCAAACCACAGCACATACCCAAGGCGCACAGAGCTGCACTCGGTAGTGAAGTGAAAGCACGTTATAAAAATAAAACTACTGAATAATAATAATAATAATAATAATAATAATAATAATAATAATAATAATAATAATGATAAAAATAATAATGATGATAATAATAATAATAATAATAATAATAATGATAATGATAATGATAATAATAATAATAATAATAATAATAATAATAATAATAATGTTTCCCTAAAAGAAATGGAGAAACTTTCAAAATACAAAGACCTGGAAACAGAGGTAACTCGAATGTGGAATCTAAAAACAGAAGCAATTCCTATCATAGTAGGTGCCTTAAGTATAATAAAAAAATATTCAGACAAATACATAACAAAAACACCAGGACTTACAAAAAATTGCACTACTGGGCACTGCACACATCCTACGCAAAACACTTTCAATACAGTAACCATAAGAGCACCACAGCAAACCACAGCACATACCCAAGGCGCACAGAGCTGCGCTCGGTAGTGAAGTGAAAGCACGTTATAAAAATAAAACTACTGAATAATAATAATAATAATAATAATAATAATAATAATAATAATAATAATAGTAATAATGATAATAATAATAATGATGATAAAAATAATAATAATAATGATAATGATAATGATAATAATAATAATAATAATAATAATAATAATAATAATAATAATGTTTCCCTAAAAGAAATGGAGAAACTTTCAAAATACAAAGACCTGGAAACAGAGGTAACTCGAATGTGGAATCTAAAAACAGAAACAATTCCTATCATAGTAGGTGCCTTAAGTATAATAAAAAAATATTCAGACAAATACATAACAAAAACACCAGGACTTACAAAAAATTGCACTACTGGGCACTGCACACATCCTACGCAAAACACTTTCAATACAGTAACCATAAGTGAATCACAGCAAACCACAGCACATACCCAAGGCACACAGAGCTGCGCTCGGTAGTGAAGTGAAAGCACGTTATAAAAATAAAACTACTGAACAATAATAATAATAATAATAATAATAATAATGATAATAATAATAACAACAATCCTTTCTACTAAAGGCATAAGTTCTGAAATTTTTTGGGAGGGGACTAGTTGATTACATTGACCCAGTGTTCCACTGGTAATTAATTTATTAACTCTGAAAGGATGAAAGGCAAAGTTGACCTTGGCAGGATTTGAACTCAGAACATGAAAATGGATGAAATGCTACTAAGCATTTGCCTGGTGTGCTAACAGTTCTGCCAGCTTGCTTTGTTAGTAGTAGTAGTAGTTACTACAGACAGTACACGGCTTTACCAAGGAAATAGAAATGAAATTCGGATTAGAAAAATGTGCCAAAGCAACCCTGAAAAGAGGAAAATTAGTTAAAAGTAGCAATATAACACTAGATAAAGCCAATGAAATAAGAGAACTAGACGAAAGCCAACCATATAAGTATTTAGGAGTCAATGAACTAGATAGGATACAACATACACAAATGAAAGAAAAAATAAAGAAAGAGTACTATAGACGAGTTAGATCAATACTAAAAACAGAGCTCAATGCTAAAAACAAGATAATGGGTATCAACACTTTAGCTGTCCCAGTTATAAGCTACAGCTACAACATCCTTAACTGGACACTAAACGAACTATGTAAAATAGACAGGAAAACAAGAAAAATAATGACAGGATATAGGATGCACCACCCAAAATCTGACATAGAAAGGCTATATATACAACGCACAGAAGGTGGCAGGGGTCTTATACAGCTAGAAAACTATTATAAAATAACCACCATAGGACTGCAAAAATACCTACTCCAGAAGCAAGGGAAACTAATACAAATAGCCACAAAACACGAGCAAAACAAAAAACTGTTTTCAGTATTTAAGGAAGCTGACAAATACAAACAAGAAATCAATCTACCTAACAAATACGAAGAAGAAGAAGAAGAAACAACAAAAGCTATAAAACAAATGAAATCCAAACTAAAACTAGAACAGCAACGGACCATGATAAAACGATGGCAAGAAAAGCCCGTACATGGTAAATACTGGGCTAAACTAAATGCGAAAGAAATAGACAGAGAAAAATCCCATCGATGGCTGAGAAGCTCAGGACTCAAAGCAGAGACTGAAGGATTTTTAATTGCTGCACAAGACCAAAGCCTCCCCACCAGAAATTACCAAAAACACATAATGAAAAGAAATATAACAAGTAACTGTAGAATATGTGGAGATCGACAAGAAACAATAAATCATATTATCTCTGGCTGCCCAGTCCTGGCTAAGAAGGAATATATTCACAGACACGACAGAGCTGGGACCTATATACACTGGAAGCTATGCCAACATTATGGAATAGCAACAGAAAAAAGATGGTATAAACACACTCCAGAAAAGGTCACAGAAAACGAGAAAGCAACCATACTCTGGGATATGCCAATACACACAGATAGAGAAATTAAGGCAAATAGACCAGATATAGTTGTCAAAGATCATGAAGGAAAAAAATGCCTTCTAATTGATGTTTCAATACCAGCAGATGACAACGTTTCTCTAAAAGAAATGGAAAAACTTTCAAAATACAAAGACCTGGAAATAGAGATAACTCGAATGTGGAATCTAAAAACAGAAACAATTCCTATCATAGTAGGTGCCTTAGGTATAATAAAAAAATATTCAGACAAATACATAACAAAAACACCAGGACTTACAAATATATATAACATACAGAAAATTGCACTACTGGGTACTGCACACATTCTACGCAAAACACTTTCAATACAGTAAACATAAGAGCACCACAGCAAACCACAGCACATACCCAAGGCGCACAGAGCTGCGCTCGGTAGTGAAGTGAAAGCACGTTATAAAAATAAAACTACTGAATAATAATAATAATAATAATAATAGTAGTAGTAGTAGTAGCAGTAGCAGTAGTAGTAGTAGTAGTAGTAGTAGTAGTAGTAGTAATAATAATAGTTGCATGAAAGGATCGCTGTGCAGTTGCACGGAAATCCTCAGCAAGGTCACATCCCTGCCTGGATGACAAGTGGACAAATGTTACCATGTCTCAAGGATCCCTTGAAAGGAAACTTGGCATCAAATTTTTTTTTACCTATAACCTGTCTACCACTAATATGGAAACTTATGACTGGTGTCTAGATGGAAGAGTTATACAACCCTCTGGAAAGTAACAATCTATTTCCAGAAGAACAAAAGGGATACAGGAAACAAAGTAGAGCAACAAAAGATCACTTTTAGTTCATAAAATAATAATTTAAAATTATAGATGCAGATTGACGGGGCTGAATGTAGCAAGGCTAGATTACAAAAAAAAAAAAAGCATATGACATGATACCACACAGTTGGATAAATAAAACAATGAGCATGTTTGGAATAGCAAAAAGCATGGCGAAAATGCTTAATGAAAGTATGAAACATTGGAATACTGAGTTGATCGAAGGAAAACAAAAACTTGGGAAAGTGAACATCAGATTACTATTCATATTGGCCATGACTCTGTTCATTATGATACTATGAAAAGTTAAAATGGCTTATGATTTGGGAAAAGAAAATGGTCAGATAAATCATCTCCTTTTCATGGAATGATTTAAAGGTTTGTGTGGAAAAGAAGAAACAGCTTGAAAGTCTTGTACATACTATCCATTTTTTCTCAAATGACGTAGGTATGGAATTTAGGATAGAAAAGTGTGCTATATTGAAAATGAAATGAGGATTTGAAAGAAGTCAGGGAATTGAAATGCCAAATGGGCAAACAACGAGAGCAGTTGAGAAAGAACAGTGGTATAAGTACTTGGGAATACTGGAAGCAGACAAGATAAAAAAGGAAAAAATTAAACAAATTACCGGCAGAGAGTACACAAGGAGAGTAAGAAAATTATTGCAGTTATAGCTGAATTCTAAAAATCATATTCAAGCAGTAAATTCAAGAGCAGTACCTTTAATCAGATATGGAGTTGGAGTAATAGACTGGACCAGAAACGATATAAAGGAACTTGACAGAAAAACTAGTAAGTTGTTGATGATGTATGGAGCCCACCATCCGAAAGCTGATATTAGCTGGTTGTACTTGAGGAGAGAACAGGGTGGAAGAGGTTTAACTGTAGTAGAAGAATGTGTACAGATGGGGGAAAAAAATTGTCTAGTAGAGGATTTACAGAGCAGCACAGAACAACTACTAAAGAGACAGTTAATAAAAAAACAAGTGATTGGAGGAAAGGACAAGAATGAAATGCAAAGAGAGCATGTCAGACAGATTGAAGAGAAACCTCTGCATGGCCATTTTAGAGAGCCACTGTAAGACCATAACATTAATTTATGATTAGCTTGATATCTCAAAACAAGTTGACATAAAGACACATACACCCACACACACACACACACACACACACACACACACACACACACACACACAACACACACATTTGTGAGTTAACAAGGCAAGTAGTGGTTTCATGTGAAGTTCTCTTCACAAGAAACCATTGGTTACTTTGTTATCCAACAAATAAAGAATATCTAT
This sequence comes from Octopus bimaculoides, assembly GCF_046866305.1. Taxonomy (NCBI): domain Eukaryota; kingdom Metazoa; phylum Mollusca; class Cephalopoda; order Octopoda; family Octopodidae; genus Octopus; species Octopus bimaculoides. The sequence goes on from NC_142928.1 coordinate 131,791,952, forward strand.
CCACCAATGCAGTGTTGAATACTCATTCTCACTGTTTGAGATTAGCTTATATATGCATATGCGTATGTGTGTGTGTGTGTGTGAATATATATATGTATGTATATGTATATATTTCTATATATGTATGCATGCATTTATATATATATATATTTGATAAATGAGAGATGGAAGATGGAAGATGCAAGAATGTTTATTAATCACTACCAGGTGTATACCATATGATTTATTATCTAATATAATAGAGAGTTAAAACAAGTTGTTTTGCTCTATATGAGATCAGCGACTGTGTTTTGCTTAAAGAATACATAGTATTTGTGAGTTGAGAAAACTTTCAACAGCTGAGGATGGGTAACCAGCCAGAAATCATGGTCTGTGAGTATCACGTAAGGCTGGAAATGGGAGCAATGACCTTCTCTCTTGCAAATACTATACAGATACACACTGTGTTGATAGCCAGCTGGATAGCCAGCTGGATAGCCAGCTGGAAAAGATGTTTTCCTGGGGCTTAAACAACAGTAATATTGTCTTTTATAGGACCACCACATTCTGCTGGCAAATAAACTTTACCATATATATATATATATATATATATATATATATATATACACACACACACACACACACACACATATATATATATACATGTATAAAAATATATATATGAATATAGGATAGTGATACAACAATGCACCAATATTTAATGGGAATACCAGTTGATAATATGACACTATAGTAAAGCTTCACTGTATATATATATATATATATATATATATATATATATATATATATTTTCCACTGTGTAGAAATCTGTTACATATATGTATGTATGTGAGTGTCTTTGTATTGATGTTTGTCTCCCAGCCACTGCTTAACAGCCAGTGCTGGTTTGTTTACATTCCTGTAACTTAGCAGTTTGGTAAAAGAGACTGGTAGAATAAGTACCAGGCTTAAAAAAAGATAAGTACTGGGATCAATTTGTTTGAGTAAACCCTTCAAGGCTGCAGTCCAGGGACCAAAAAAAGTAAAAGATAAGAGATACATATATAGACATGGATATAAGATAGGCTTCTTTCCAGTTTCTCTCTACTAAATCCACTATAAAGCTTCAGTCAGCTTGGGGCTATAGTAAACGACATTTGCTCAAGATGCTGCACTGTAATACCAAACTTGAAGCAAAGCAAATTTCTTGACTACATAATCATGTCCCATTAAACTAGAGGCAGTTTCATTTAGGCTGATATCCAAACAATGAAATAAAAGAAGATTAACTGAACAAAGCAGTCTCTGATATACAAAGGAAGATAAATAAATAAAAAACAAATGCACTGGATTAAAAGTTTTCTTGCCCAGGGCAGACCTGAGACTAAATAGGAGCTGCAACAGTTTTTGCATCATTATATAAAGAAGAAATTGCAAGTGAATGGCTGAAGCAACAGTTTTGTAAAAGCAATATTACTGCTTATTTAGTGACCTTTATCTTGTGACCTGTTTGTTCATGTTCAGGTGACTAACTAGCTTTATTTACATGTTTATATTTTTGTTAGTTGGGTTGGTCTTTTCAGTGTGTTGACACCTCTTGTTTGTAATATATTCTATGTAATTCAGAATTAAAAAAAGAAACAAAAACAAAAACAAAACCTTTCTATTTTTACTTTGTGAGGTCTTGCGATAGTTATAAGATAGGACTCTAAAGGTGATATTAACAGACGTTATTGTCATGAATAAGATATGTGTAATTAGAGATGGACAGGCAGGCATGTGTGGCTGTGTGGTTACAAAATTTGTTTTGAAACTGCATTGTTATAAGTTCAATCTCACTGTGCAGCACTTCAGCCAAGTGCTTTTTACCAAAATTCCATATTGAACCAATATTGTATGAGCAGAATTTGATACACAAAGATTTTGTGTGTGTCTGTGTGTATACACACGCATGCACGCACACACCCACACACACACACACGCACACACACACACACACATACACACATATATATCCGAGTTTGTATGATTGTGCATGGAAGAATATATTAATCAATGAAATGCCAACTTTGTCAGGTTTTCATGTATTATTATTTCCAACTTTTCCAATTTTACAATATTGAAATAGACTAGTACTTTCATGCATTGTACAATCATCAGGTTTATGTAGTGATAGTCTGTTCCACAATTGATAACTCTGTTGTTACAGTTGTCAATTGTGGAACATGACTGTCAGGACTGAAATCAGACTAAGTTGGAATTTCATTGGTTAATATATATATATCATCATCATCATCGTTTAACGTCCGCTTTCCATGCTAGCATGGGTTGGACGATTTGACTGAGGACTGGTGAAACCGGATGGCAACACCAGGCTCCAATCTAATTTGGCAGAGTTTCTACAGCTGGATGCCCTTCCTAACGCCAACCACTCAGAGAGTGTAGTGGGTGCTTTTACGTGTCACCCGCACGAAAACGGCCACGCTCGAAATCGTGTCTTTTATGTGCCACCCGCACAAGAGCCAGTCCAGGGGCACTGGCAACGATCTCGCTCGAAAACCCTACAAGGCCAGTCAGGCGGTACTGGCAACGGTCACGCTCAGGATGGTACATCTTATGTGCCACCCGCACAAGAGCCAGTCCAGGGGCCCTGGCAACGATCTCACTTGGCTTGCCTGGTCTTCTCACGCACAGCACATTTCCAAAGGTCTCGGAATGGCACTTTTTATATATATATATATATTGAGAAAAAAGGAGGCAGTCAGAATTTTGGATAATTCTATTATCAAACAAACTCTTCAAGATAAGAATTAAAATCAAAATCAATTAAAATCAATTTTGATTTTAATTCTTATCTTGAAGAGTCCATTTAAACGAACAAATGTGCTAATAATAAAAGAATTATCCAAAATTCTGACTGCTTCCTTTTTTCTCAATATACAATACCTGTACACCACTTCAAACTCTCTATACATACATACATACATACATACACACACATACATACACACATACATACACACATACATACATACATACATACATACATACATACATACATATCATCATATATATATATATGTGGAAGGTTGAAAAGTAAAGCATGAGTTGATATGTACAAGGAAAATAAGACAAGGTAGAAAATACTAAATAATTTTACCGCAAAGAACATTTTAGACTGGTTTCAGTCTTTGCGACTTTTTCAACTTGGAGTAAAGCATGAAAAACAATTAGATTGTGTAAAAATTAAATGAAATGTTTTTAAAAATATTTCCATAGTTTTCAACTACAAGGGACATTTTCTTTTTTTCTGTCTGTCTGTCTCTCTCTTTTACTCTTATGAAGGCTTGGTAGTAGGTAGTGGCAATTCTAAAAGAATAATTGGTATGAGGGATGTAAGTTCTTGGTTTTGATTGTTTAAGCAGCAGTAGCTGAGAAAGGAGGCAGTGAATAATAATAATAATAATAATAATAATGATAATACGGGAGTGGTATAACAGTAGTAGGATGTTGGTGGAATCTTCTTAAATGGTCAAGTGACCTAAAAGTGACCTGTTGTGTTTATAATAGTAGTGATTGGAATTGTTCTGAATAAATTCATGAGTAATGACTGTTCTGAATATATCGTTTTTTATTTTTGCATGGGTATTATTCTAAGGCCTTTGTAGTAGGTCATTTATGGTTGACGCATTCAAAAGGGGTTTATATTTTGCTATAAAATATGACTCTTTGTTAATGTGCTGATTATAGGTTGCATCGTCCCTGAATTTATAGAGGGGAAAAATTCTGAAGTCGGGTTGTTTGTTAGTGGCGCAAATGCCAATGTGTTCGCTAAATAATATTTTTCTGTATTCCTGAATTTTAATCTGGGATCTATGTAGAGCCATCCTTTGATGTAGACTGTTTTTGGTTTGGCCTATGTATTGCTCTCAACACCCTGAGCAAGTTAATACATATATTAGGTTTTCCGAAGTGCATGTGAAGTTGTTTTTCACTGTAAAATGTTGACCCTGTTTAAAAGAGAACTCCGATCCCTCAATTAGGTTGACACATATACTACAGTTAGGTCTTCCACATTTTTTTACTGACAGCTTCAGTGTTGTTGTTGAGTGTACTTGGGCTTGTGTTAGGAAACTTTTCATAGATTTGGATTCTCTTTTGCTCTTTATGATGGTGTGCGTTTTGAGGATTAAATTCATTCTGTGGTCCCTTCTTAGTAGGGGAATGTTCTGGAGGATGGTGTTGAAGGCTTCATTATTAAGGAGGTTGTGTATGGAGATGTATGGTAGGGCTTTCTATGGTTATTTGAGAGCTTATAAAGTGGTTCTCTATCAAGCATATTGGCGTGTCTTACAACTGCAAACTTATTTAAGATTTTCTGCTTCAGTTCTATCATAGACTTTATATTTTCTTTGGTAAATGTGTAGTCTTCAAATATTGTTTCTTTACCACTTTCCTCACTATATTTATCGAGTTTATTACATTTTTTTCTCCAGACGTTTGAGTGTTCTGGACAGATAGCAGTCTTTCAATTGAGATTTGTGGAGAGTTCCTCTCTTTGTCTGGTTCTTCATTTCCTTGTCTTATATTTAGGTCATTTTCCACTGCATGCCTGATCGTAGTTATTTCACTATCTGTGAGTCTTTTATTTCTGCAGATATGCCTCCTATCATTTACTAACTTGTTTTCGTCCAAATATAGTCTGCTGTCTTCATTTTGTGTTCTCCATATTTGATAAGAGTGTGCAGTGTGTTTGTTTCAGATGACCTGCCTAATGCATAGTAATAGGCGTATATTACCTGTGTGTACTCTTCTTGGGTCCATTTGATCCTCTTACATTTTTCCTTCTGTGATGGTAGACTTGGAGGGCTCGAGTTGGGGTAGTTCCCGTTTAAGTGACCATCCAGGCTGGCTCTCTCCTGGAGGATGTGCTTCCAGATTAACCACAGTACAAGCGATCCGGTGTACTGTTGTAGTTTTCCTTTTTGCTTTGTAAGACATATTTGTGCTACATTAAAATTATTAGTATTGAGCCTTGTATTGTGACAGATGTAGAGACAATTGTTGTCTCTGCCACTATTGTCGACTCTGCCATTAATACCATTACAGTTACTTTAACGTTGCTATTACAGCATTGCTCATCGTTACTTACCACCAATAGTGCCTTGATCTGTATAGTTGTGGTTGACCTTTGTAGCCAACCATTATTTATTTAAATCTGCCACCTTTGCTACTACTACCGTGTGGTATTATTAAATGTTGTTTAGTTTCAACTTTTGTCTTGTACTTGAGATAATCATAAATATGTGAAGGTTGAAGAGAATAGTAGGAGAAAGAGAAGCAGCTTTGTGAATAGACCAAATTCTACAGGTCTGTTAATAGGTTCCACAGATGGTGAGGAGGTCAGCAAAGGGCCTTCGCATTCCTGCATGATAAGGAGGCAAAAGAAGCCTCACACCTTTGGGGTCAGCAGAGGTCAAATGTGCTTATTACTACTAGCAGTCAATAAGAGCATTGACTTTGGCCTTGAAAAGAAGAAATTCACCATGTTCTATTTTTAATTACTGATAAAATATATATATATATATATACTGTTGTTCACATCCATGAATTTTTGAATTTTTATTATTATTATTATTACTATTATTGTGGCTGTTGTTGTTATTATGCTGATAACCTTGCTCTAATAGCTGTGTCACTAACAGAACTAGAGGAGAAGTTTCAGGTGTGGAAGCAAGGTCTAGAATTGAAGGGCCTTAGAGTTGATCTAACAAAAACCAAAGTCTTAGTAAGTTGGAAGGCAGACAAATCACAAGTCCCTTCAGGTAGATGGCTCTGCTCAATCTGTAGAAAAGGCATAGGTAGAAACTTCATAAGATGTACCTGGTATAAGCTATAGACACATAAGAGGTACAGCAATATCAAAGGTAGGTTAACTGGGAAGATAGTTTCTGTGTGTGACAGATGTACAGGGGCAATAAAATCCGAAGATGTACAGAAAACAAATTCCATCACATACCAGGGGGAAAAACTAGAAGTAGTTGATAGCTTCCGTTACCTAGGTGATCAAGACAGTTGCAGGGGTAGATGCTCTGAGAGTGTAGCTGCTAGAATAAGAATAACCTGGACAAAGTTCAGAGAGCTCCTATATCTGCTGGTAACAAAGGCCTCTTGCTCAGAATACAAGGTAGACTGTATGATGCATGTGTGCGAACAGCCATGCTACACGGCTGTGAAACATGAGCTGTGACTGTTGAGGACATACATAGGCTTGAAAGAAATGAAGCTAGTATGCCTCACTGGATATGTAATGTCACCTTTCAAGCATGGCCAATGCCAGTGCCGGTGACACATAAAAAGCACCATTCAAGTGTGGTCAATGCTAGTGCTGCCTGACTGGCCCCCATGCCAGTGGCACGTTAAAAGCACCCATTATATTCTCAAAGTGGTTGGTGTTAGGAAGGGCTGTTGAAACCTTGCCAGATCAGAATGGAGCCTGGTGCAGCCTCCTGGCTTGCCAGTCTTCAGTCAAACTGCCAGCATGGAAAGCAGACATTAAACGACGACAACGACGATGACGATGACGATGATTATTATTATTATTATCATCTCTGAAAAGGCTATTTGCTTTTTACTTTTTGTTTTTGTGTGATTAAATCCTGTTGTTGTTGACAATGCCTGGATTAGCTTTTCCAGTGTTGAGTATAATTTAATTAAATGATTATAACAATAAAACATTGCATAAAATATAGTTTTTAGTATAAAGCAATTATTTTTTATAAGCATTACATAAAATAAATCAATAATTGTTATACACAGAAGTATAACACAAGCAGATAATTCACACAAAGAAATATATTTCCACTTGCTATAAAATATGCAATAATACAGAGATAAACAAGAAAATCGCTAATAGTGCATTAGTTTTCCCTGTTGCTGTTGTTAGTGATGTTGCTGTTATGAGTTTAACCACCTTAAGATATGCTTCAGATACTCAAGTCTACTGTGTTTAATTCTTGTTTCACTCAACAGTGGCTACACTGGTCAGGACAAATTTGAAGGAAACTCAATACCCTTACAACATACTTAAGATTTCTAGAGTTTCAAAACTCTATCTTACCCGCCTTCTGTTGAAGCCAATCTTCTTTTATTTTTGTATTGGTTTTGTCAGACAGAAGTTTTGAGGCTCATCATTGCATGAGCCCTTATTTCTGTTGACCCTGTTTATTCATCCTAGATTTAATCTGTTTTGGACAAAAAAATAACAGCCCAAAGGAGGTGAAGATGTTTCTTTTAAGATGGCTAAAACAATCTCATTTACTGCACAGCATCTGTTGCTGCAGAAATTCTTAAGGTTAAAAGTCACGGAAAAGCGATGATCAAAGGCCCATGAAATGGAGATTGAGAACCAAGTTGAATTGCTTAATAGAGAACTTGGAATGTTAAATGCAATATTTGAAAAGAAGATGGTGAAGGTAAGAAACAGTAATGAGCCCCAAAGAAAGTATAACATCAGCCACAGAAAAGTAGAGGTCACTAAAAAAGTATTAAGGTACTCTGTTTCTTTTTTAAAATGGACAAAGAGAAAACTACAGGAATTTGATAGAAGAACTAGGAAGCTGCATGCAATGCACAATATACACCACCCTGAAAGTAATTTCAGCAAACTTTCAAGAAAGGAAAAAAATAGAGGTTTATTAAATGCAAAAGACACTTTCAAAACTGTGATATTGTATTTGAAGAACTATTTTGTATGTAGTGAAGAAAGAATATCATCTGCCAATTGAAATATCTGAAAAGTCACTGAAAAGGAAGAGAATTTAAAAACAAAGGGAAGAACAATGGGATAAACACATGGAAATTACATGGTTAGTTCATGCAACAAACTGAGAATGGTGAAAGTAAAGAATGCTGGTTATGGCTGACAGATGGAAGCCTGAAATGAGAAACTGAAATGCTAATTATAACCACTTAGTTACAGTTAGTAATTCACTTTCAAACCATTAAAGTCATTAAAATTAATTTGATAAAGACAACGTTTGATAGAACTCAGTTAGAAAGCAAATTCAGAATCTGTGGAAAAGGAGATGAAAGTATTAACCTTCTCTTAAGTGAGTGCATTAAGCTAGCACAAAAGATTATAAGCAAAAGCATGACTGTGTCAGTAAAAGAATGCACTGGGATGTTATCTGTGTGGATTCTAAGTGATGGGAAAGTGAGATAGTGGATAAATCATAGAATTTTATAGGATTTCTCCATAAAAACTGCTCACACAATTGAAGTAGACTCTTGTGAAACACAAGACAGTGTAAGATCATAAATTTTTCAGTGAAATTTTCTATATGATAATAGAGTAGATAGCAAAGAAATTGAGAAAATTGAGAAATAATGTAACCTAGATGAAGAGATTATGGAAGATAGAGATAACAAAAGTTCTTGTAGTAATTTGTGCACTTAGCACAACACCTAAACTGCTAAGTGGTGGAAGGATCTTGGAATTAGGATTAACATTATCGACCTGCTGCTGCTGCTGCTGATGATGATGATGATGATGATGATGGTGATGATGGTGATGATGGTGATGATGATGATGATGATGATGATGATGATGATGATGATGATGGTGATTATGGTGATGATGGTGATGATGATGATGATGATGATGATGATGATGATGATGATGGGTATTAGTGCACCACCCCCAGCCATACCAAATAACATGAATGTTGTGAGTAAAGAGGTTGAAAAATGTCACCAAGTACTCCAAATTGAAATTGGAAATGGCAAGACTGTATGGAATGCGAGAGGGTAATGTAAAAGTGATACCAGTAGTGATCGGAGCATTGGGCTCAATCCCTTTGTAACTTCAAAACTTCTTAAGGCAACAGGAACTCCCATGAAAGATTGGACACAGCACAAATCTTAAGGAAAGTTTTATCTGTCTGAAGTACTTGTGACTTGACAGATGACTAAAAACTCTGGTACATTTTTACCTTCATTGTATTACAAAGGAATAATAATAATAAGGATAATAATAATAATAATAATAATAATAATAATAATAATAATAATAATAATAATAATAATAATAATAATAATAATAATAATAATAAGGATAATAATAATAATAAAAAAAATAATTATCATTATTTCATTTATTAGCCACTAGGGCTGACATATAGGGGATGATACAGTAGACATGGACAGCAGGGATTTTACTCAGAAATGAGTACACAATTAAAACAATAACAATGATGTCCAACAAAAGAAAATATGGTGGGAGGTAACCACCTGGGGTTGGCTCAGGTACCCCACCAATCCTGAACCACTTGACGCTAGAGCACCTTTCTCCTTTTCAAATTCACTAGCCTACAAGCACATTATTAGAGTAAGTTACATTCACCCACCTTTTAGCAAAGGTGCTGGGAGGCAGCACTTCTCTCTCAACCTTCATCTTCCTTTCCAAATGAAATTTGAAAAAGTTGATGAGTGATTGTCTGAAGAGAAAAGAGTCTGTCTTCAGTCCTTTCAACCTGGTCCGCCATACAACTTCTTTCGCTGCTGCTATCAGGCAGAGGAAAATTGCCTGCCCTTCTGGATCGATGGAAAGCAGCAGTTCGATCTTCATTATAGACTCAGCTGATAGCCAGATTCATCCTATATGTGATAACAGCTGTTCAACATAACTCCATAAGTCAGTAATGCAAGGACACTGGACGAGTGCGTATGAGACAGTTTCATTGCTCTTTGTGCATCTCAGGCAAGTCCATCTGACAGCACTTCCATGCTTGTAGAGTTTATCTCGAACCGACTGTGCCTCCCAGTAGCACTGCCATGTTAGGGATTTCTGGAAGTTATCCATCATCCCTGGCTCGAAAGTCTTCCTGAACAGACTGGTTAGTTCAACTTTGTCAATGCCTAGCATCTCTCCAAGTGCATCATTACTCTTTCCCTCCACTAACCCTCTATAGAACTCAAGAATGGATGTTCCACTGATTGCATTGCTCACCTGGTGGAGGGAAGTGAGTGCCTGGCAACATTCCAGATGCCAGTCACCCATTCTCAGTCTCTTCTTGACCTAGGACTGTAGCTCAGTCAAGGAATCTGGCTGTGGAAAAGCCTGTTTGACAAACGGTGACCACACATGTTCACTGTTTAAGCAGGATATCTGGAGATGCCGCAGCCTCAGCACATGTCTGCACATCATTAGCCACGGTATGCCCAGTCCTCTGCATAGAGAGTGTTGGCAGCAGATGGAACCTCTCCCTTCCACAGGAATTTGAAGAGGAGGTGTTGTAACTTGACAAGGTGTGATCAGGGACAAGACACAACGGTCAGGTGGTAGTAGATGACAGACATGATGTACGCATTTGACACCTCTGCTTGACCTTTCAGTGATAGCTTCCTCCCAGCCTATTTCTAGGTGAGTCTGGCTACCCTGCTCATCACCTTGTCCCAATTCTTATCCACCTGGAGGTCTGATCTGAACCAAACCTCATGCAACTTTACTGGTCTGTCCGCCCAGCACCCAATGACACTGTTGAATGGCATGGACTTCCCTCTACAGGTGCTGAGTTGCAAGCCCACCGACTTTTCTGGCTTAAGTTTTGCTCCTATCAACTTTTCATATTCCTCCAATGATGTGCTGACCACCTTGATTTCTGAGGTGTCTGACACCATCACGGTGATGTTGTCCACATATGCCAACACAGCTCTCCTGCATCCCAGTTCAAGTGGGATGCCCTGCAGCAGCTCCAGCTTCTGTAGTAAAGGCTCAAGTGACAACATGTACTGAAGGGAGGAGAGAGGGCACCCTTGATGGACTGATCGGGAGATCTGAAACGTTTCCGAGAGGTGGCCATTAATTTTGACCACTGAGAAGATACTGCTGTGCATTGCAGCGATCCAACCTCTGAAGGCGGGGCCAAAGCCAGCCACTTTGATATCAATTGTTGATCCTATCGAATGCTTTTGATTGATCTAAATTGATCAGCACCACACTGACGCCAAGTTTACACCCTACCCTTTCTATGATGTATTGCATGAGGTAGAGGTTGTTGTGTATGGACCTAGTCGGAAATTGATAAGCCAGCCAGCAGCTGAAGACACAGAAACACTAATACAACCCAGCAGAACAACTGATAAATAACTCTAAAAAACTAGGATATCTACAATCTCTTGTGAGCATTTTAAATTTCCTTCAAAATAAGTTGAAAATATCTACAATCTCTTGTGAGTATTTTAAATTTCCTTCGAAACAAGTTGAAAATCTTGCATATCTACAATTTTCTCTGATCATGTTCAAGAACTTTGAAACTTTAATACCTACAACTTTATATGAATACCTATCCTTTCCCACGTATATGTAAATGTAAACATCCTTTTAGTACAAGAACACTACAGTTCCCTCTGGCCGAAAACAAATGATTATCATTAGAAAATTCAAAAACTTTAATAACTACAATTCTCTGTGAAAATTTTGCTGTGAAAATTTAACTGTGAGCATTCTGAATTTCCTTCAAAACAAGTTGAAAATTTTGCATATCAACAATTTTCTCTGCCCGAACACACAAACGATCATGTTCAAAAACTTTGAAACTTTAATACCTACAACTTTCTGTGCATACCTGTCCTTTCCTGACTATTTGAAAATGTAAACATCCTTTTAGTACAAGAACACTACAGTTCCCTCTAGCTGAACACACAAACAACCATCATTAGAAAATTCAAAAACTTTAATAACTACAATTCTCTGTGAAAATTTTGTCCTTCTTTTCTCCTTGACTACTCGAATATGTAAATGTACCTTTTATTGCAATAGCACTATTAAATGCTCAATAAAACTTACATTTTATTCCAACAGCACTATTAAGTGCACTACAAAATATGTTGAAAATCTCACATATCCACAAGTTTCTCTGGCCGAACATACAAATGACCACCTTTAAAAACTTTGAAGCTTTAGGAGATAAACAACTGCTAATATATACAAACTGCACAGTTATGAAAACTAAACCATGGCAAAACCTATAAAAAGGCAGGAAAAATTCAACAATGTAAATATCAATATATGTGTGTGTGTGTGTGTGTGTGTGTGTATATATATGTATATACAGGTCTGGCCTTAAGCCAATTGGACCGATTGCTTCCAATTGGGCCCCGTGCTGAAGGGGGCCCCATGCCAAAGGGGGACCCGTGCTCTAGAGGGCTACATTCTATTCTGCGACGTTTCGTAAACGTAGTCTCCTTGAAGTCTTTTTAAAATGTCTACAAGGTCTTTCAAAAAGAAGAAAAAAACATACTTTCCACACTTTAGCGACACGAGATATCAAAAGTTAAACCCATTCATCCAAAACTCCTTGGGTCAGTCACTGAATTTGAAAATATTTATTGCATTTTTAGTGTAAGTGTCAATATGTATGTTTGTATGTGAATGTTTGGGAGGGTTATTCATGGATGACTTCAAACTTTGTGATAAAGATGAATCTCGAGTCAGTCCCCTCATTGATGTGATGTATACTTTCAGTGCTGATATCAAAATGGAGTTCAGGCTGAAAAAGTGTGGTGTGTTAGTCTTGAAGAGAGGTAAAATCAAATGTATGGACAGGCTAGCAATATTGTCGGGAGAGGTTATGAAGCTGATAGAAGAGACAGGTTATAAGTACTTGGGGATATTGGAAATGGATAAATTGATGGAGAAAGAAATGACAGAAAAATTTAAGATGGAGTACTTGTGCAGACTGAGACTGATCCTTCAGTTGAAATTAAACGAACAGAATAAGATTGACGCTATCAACACCTGAGCAGTTTCACTTCTTAGATATGGAGCAGGGTAATCGCATGGATAGTAGAGGAACTAAACAACTTAGACAGAAAGACAAGGAAGTTGCTGACTAGATCTGGGAGACTCCACTCAAAAAGTGACGCAGACAGACTGTATGTACCGAGAAAAAGATGGGGGAAGAGGATTAATTGGATGTGAACACAGCATTAGAGCAGAAGAAAACAGAATAACATGGTATGTAAAAAATGCCACAAAACTGCTCTTATTGGAAGGAAGAAGGTCAGGCTTGTGTAGGATGGAAGATTGCAAAGATAAGGCACTGTGCAAGCACTTGAGAATGAATGAAACTGAAAATAGGTGGATAAAGAAAAGAATGCATGGACAATATCACAGGGATTTTGAAGATAAGACAGACAGAGAAAAAAGTTGGCTGTGGATGACTAAAAGTGATTTAAAACTGGAAATGGAGGCTCTAATCTGTACTGCTCAAGAGCAAGCATTAAGAACCAATTACATCAAATACAGAATAGACAAGTGCAGAATTTGTGGACAAAATGGTGAAACCATATGGCATATTACCAGTCAATGTATGCCACTAGCCCAGAAAGAATATAAGAGACGTCATGACAATATAGTAATGGATACTTTGTAACAAGTATCAACTTGACAGAGCAAAAAAGTGGTATGAACATAAACCCAAAGACATCATCAAAAATTATAATGCAAAGATCCTATGGGATTTTACGATTCAGTGCAATCATGAGATAGAGAATAGGAAACCAGACATAGTGTTAATTGAGAAAGTAAACGATGCTGGATCATAGATATAGCATGCCCAGCTGACAATAAAGTATGCAATAAGGAAGAAAGAAAAGTTGATAGATACGACAGGTTAGCATGGGAGGTTAAGCAGTTGTGGTCACTGAAAAAGGTGGTAGTAGTACCAATAATTGTTGGAGCCCTGAGAACAGTAAATAAAAATTTGGAGAAGTATGTGGAAAAAATAGGGGCTGCAATAAGAGTAGAGTACTTGCAGAAAACAGCACTGCTTGGAACCACTCAAATACTCCAGATGGTACTCGAAAAATAAGGGATGTTACCTTAGTTCACTGGTAGTGAACAGCTGGCACCATAGTACATCTCCAGTGTTAGAAGCTGTGCAAAGACAATGAAATAATGATGATGATGATGATTTTTCTACTATAGATGCAAGGTCTGAAATTTTGGAGAGAGGAGGGTAGTTGACTACATCAACGCTGTGTTTGACTGGTACTTATTTTATTGACCCTGAAAGAATGAAAAGCATTAGTAGAATTTGAACTCAGAACCTAGATAACTGAAATCGTTTTCTCATGATCTAATGATTTCACCAGTTCACCACTGCACAAAGCTAGCAATTCTGAAGAGAGGGGTGAATTGTCAGTTACATCGACATATATTGACCTAAGAGTAATGACCGGCAATGTTGACCTTGAGGAGTTTTGAACTCTGAGTATAAAGAGCTGAAAGAAATATTATAAGGCATTTTGTCTGATGTTCTTAAGATTCTGCCAATAAAAACAACATTGTGTTTATGCTTTCCTCACAGACAGACATCAACAAGATAGCATCATTTTAGAATAATTATTAACCACTTGTCACAATTATTCAGTAAAGTAGCATTTATAATTAATGCTATGGTGTCTATTGATAAAAAGAAAAGGGCAAAAACAACAAAACAACACAGAGTGTCTGTCAATGTCAGGCTTATTAATAAGCTGTTGTAAAGCTCTATTAAATAGATAATGTTATGACTGACATTTCTGACTCTTTCCTTCCAAAGAAACTTCTTGTCTTAGATATTCTAATTGTTTACTGGCTGCAGTAAGTAGTAAAGACAAACGTGGATGAAATGGGATATAAATCATGATATGAAGAGACAAGTGAAGCTATAAAAAGATATAAAATTCTTAAAATAAGTCAATGTCATGTACACATAAGGAGATGCTAGTTCTGATATTTCAAGCAGACCTCTGCCTGCTGAAGTTATCTTATTTATGTATTTACTTATTTATTATCTATCGCAACATTTCTGTGGTTTCCAGATTTCATTGTTCAATTACATATAATAAAAGTAGATCTCTTATTTGTTACTTGTTTCAGTCATTAGACTGCGGCCATGCTGGGGCACCACCTTGAATAATTTCTAACTGAATGCATCAATCCCAGTACCTATTTTTTTTCTTTTTAAGCTTAGTACTTATTCTATCAATCTCTATTGTTGAACTGCTAAGTTACAGGAACGTAAACACACCAACACTGGTTGTCAAACAGTAGTGGGAGATAAATACAGACATAAAGACACACACACACACACACACACACACACACACACAATGGGCTTCTTTCAGTTTCAGTCTACCAAATCCACTTAGGTTTTGGTCAGCCCAAGGCTATAATAGAAGACACTTGCCCAAGGTGCTACATAGTGGAACTGAACTCAGAATCATGTGGTAGGGAAGTAATCTTCTTACCATACAGCCATGCTTTTGTCTAGATACAACAGAATTTAAAAAAAAATATTGATTTTTAAAAAAAATTAAGAACAAAAGGTCTATATTCTAAATGAGGAGGAAATGCAAATATGACATTCATGCTTCTCTTGATTAAGAAGATCATTTTGCAACCATGTGGTTTCAGGTTCAGTCTTACAACATGGCACCGTGGACAAGTGTCTTCTTTTATTATTCTGGGCTGACCAATACCTTGTGAATGAATTTGGTAGACTGAAACTGTATGGAAGCCCTTCGTATATGCATGTGTGTTTGTGTGTGAGTGTGTGCATGTGTTTGTGTGTGTGTGTGTGTGTGTGTGTGTGTGTGTATGTGTGTGTGACTATGTGTGTGAATGTGTCTGCGGGTGTTAAATATGGTGAATAGGGCAGGTGCGGAAGTGATACCATGTGGTGTTTGGTGAGAAACTCACAAGTGAGGAGAGCTCGGTGACAGGGTGTTTTTGCTGAATGTCCTCCTTCAAATACTTCAAAACATTGGAGTAGAACTTTCAATTGATCCTGTGGCCCTGGGAGATGAATTCTCAATGCACATTTCCGGAGGTGATGCTCGTGGTAGGTCTTCCAGATCACTCATCGTCTTCCAGGTATGTTCTTCCATTTTTGAAGCACCCATGCCACTTGAAACATTGTGTACGACCCATTGCCTCATCACTGTAAGCTTGCCAAAACATGCTCTTTGTTTCTGTCCATGACAAAATCACAGACTACAACATACACGGGATCACAAAAACACAAATTTCACAACTTGTGAAATAAACACAGCGAAGTTACTCAGCACACTGTCTCATGAAGATCACTGCTAGCTTTCACTGTGCACACAACCGTGTGTTGCCATCTGTTGGTGTGCTACAGAACTAGTCTGGCAACTTTTTGATACCACCTTCGTATGTCCAAGGCATTTTGTCTGATGTTCTAATGATTCTAAAGAACTTTTTGCATGCAATGGTCAGGTGCACTACAGCTTTTCAAGAAAGAGTAAAAGAGGGGACAAATAGCAGCAATATGTCAAATAAAGAAGAAACAACAATGATATCTAAAGGTGCAGGGCACAAGATAAAAATATTACGTTACTTTCCCTAAAGGAACCTATTTTGTTTATCTTGTGTGGATTCTTTGAATTGAAGAAATTAAACTAATGACCATATAATTTTACCCAAATTCTTCATCCTCTTCACTAATCAATAGAAGTCCAGATCCTGCAATTCTGTACCATATCCAGTGCCATAATGTACCTACACCATTGTAAGAGAAATAGTGTGTGAGTTCTGAGGGCAAGTTTATGTTTCATACTGTACAAATTGCTGCTTCAATAAGAGGACTGTCTGTGAAGATTTTTCCAAAATAAAAGCAAAACAAAGGAAGATAGATTATATTCACTCTCAGAATAGAAACACTTCAAAAGAATTTCAGTTGCCATAATGTAACTACAACATTGCAAAGGAAATGGTGTGTTAGCTCTGTTTTATAGCATACCAATTGCTGCTACAACAAGAGGACCGTCTGTGAAAATTCCTCCAAAATAAAGCAAAACAAGAGAAGATAGAAGATTATATTCGCTCTCAAAATAGAAACACATTAAAAAAATTTCAATTTGATTGTTTCTAATGAATATTCCCATCATGCTTTCCATAAACGGTAGACTTGTAGTTGCCAATAATTTGGATGTTATGCTTCAACGCACAGATTTGAATAAATCAATTCTGGCCAAACAAACTGTTTCTGGTGCTATTTATTTTGATTAGACATTGATAGCTCTAAGAACTAACATCTATGTCTAGGATACAAAATCAAAAAAAAAAAAAGAAAAAAAGAAAGAAAAAAGAAAAAGAAAGAAAAATGAATGAAGAAAATATAAACACAAAACAAAAAAATATTTAATCAATATTTATTAAGAAAGAATGTTTTACCACAGAACTGACAAAACCTCTCCTTCAAATTGTTGCTGACAATGACAAATCGAAAACTTTATATCAGTAATTACATTTCTGTAATTCGCTATCCCTTGCAATAATTATAACATTACAACAAGTACAACAACTATAACAATGGTGTCTAATAATGGCACAAGGTCTTGAATTTGGGATGGTTGTGGGTGTCATCAATTTAATTGATTCCAGTACTTGAATGATACTTATTTCATTGAGTTTCTTCTTTACTACCACCACCACCACCACCACCACCTAAAGATTTAACCCTTTGCACCTGTCCAGCATATCACATGTGCATCATATACAATACACATTCCCAATTTTTTTCCAACCATCAGAATAACTTGGGATCTATGAAAGGAAAGCTTTATATTACTGAAAACATAGGAAACAGGGGCTAGCTCTAAGCTTGTAAACAAGCATGGACGTTTAGGACAAACTTATGAAAATGCTTTGGACAGGCAAAGGGTTAAGGCAAAGTTGGTTCTAATTTGAAACTTGGAACATAAAGGAATGTAACTAAATGCTGCAAGCTATCTGATCAGAAAATCTACCAATTCTGCTGTCCACCATCCTAACATAAACAATAATGACAACAACAACAACAATGACACTACCATCAGTGACTAGAATAAAGTAATAAATATAAAAATGAATATCTTATGTTAATCAATAGTTATACACTTAGTATAACCAGATTCACCACCACCACCACCACCACCAGTGCTGCCACCCACCTCCATTAGCATTCTCATCATCAAATACATATTCATCACCACCAACAATGCTACAACCGCCCCCTCACCCTGATACATCCACCAAACCCCTTTACTACTACTACTACTACAACTACTACTACTACTAGCACCACCACCATTACCACCATCATCATTTGTCTGTTAGATAAACTATTTTTAAACATCTCATCATATTTAGGCAGTTATTATTGATTATCATCTGATCTTTCTTTTCTTCTTCTTTACTCTTTCTTTTACTTTCCTGTTTTAAACTGATGTTCTCTATAAAATAGAAGGAAACATTTCAGGAAAATGGAAAATGAAATGGAATAAAATTTACAGCTGAAACCAGTTTATACATCAATTATTCTCCATGCATGGGAGTCAAACATCATTGTGACATGAATTCTAGATCAAACTGATATAGTTTAATCAATTTTCTCATTCTTCTCAATTTATTGCCAGTCCCAACACTAGCTTAGTTGTTACTACAATACAAATGTGGACCAATGTTAGACTCTCAGCCTGTGTACTATACAGTAAACTCATGCTAATCCAGTACTCAGATAACTGGAACTCTCAAGCATGTGGAACTCAAGGAAAAAAAAAAATGAAATAAAAGGATTTGTGTTGTTAAATAGAGTCAAGAAAATTTGTACTAATTTGTGTTAATTAATTTTCATTGAAAGAGAGAAAGTTATTGCTGATTCTCAAAGTAAAGTTAAACTAAAGTTTCCTTCTTGAGTCGTACCAACTCTTAAGGGCTGGTTTCCCAGTCTCCATGGCATATATATTCTCCACCTGGACAGGATACTGGTCCGTCACAGGATTATTCATTTTTGCCAGCTGAGTGGACTGGAGCAATGTGAAATGAAGTGCTTTGCTCAAGAACACAATGCATTGACTGGTCCAGGAATTGAAACCACAATCTTATGATTATGAGTTCAATGACCTAACCATTAAGCCATGTGCTTCCACCTTCTCCAAGTACAGTACTGCAGTTTTTTTCTTTTTTATAAGTAAGTCCTGAACAAGGCAAGAAGCCACTTAGTGTAAGGGACTATGAAGAAGGAGAAATTAAGATGAAAGGAATGAATTTAAATTTAAACTTGAAAGAGATCAGGTCAAATGAAGGAGGAAAACAATGAGATGATACAGAGTTCCAAAGTCTGGCAGTTTGAGGAAAAAAGCAATGATTAGATGATTAGAAAAAGTTCCTTATCCATGGAAGCATAACAGCATTTGGATGAAGACACTGTAAGTTTCAAATCAGTTGAAATGGTACAAAGTGATATGGAACTAAGAGAAAAAGTTCATTAGAGCACTTCTTGCAGTAATAACAAGAAAGACTAAAATTGTAGACATCATTTCTGTGTGACAAGGGTTGCAGAGAGGGACCAATCAAATTAAAGATTTGCTTTTCTTCCTAAATATGACAACAACATTCTATACAAAGATGAATTGTGGACATGTAAAGACACAGATGGAGGTAGTCCTTTGACCTTTACAATGACAAAACCTTATGGGAAGCAGGCCTACCAAGTAAGATCAGGGGAGAAAGTGAGACCAAACAATTTTAAGGAAGACCTTTCCTCAAGTGGTTTGATTGTCTCATCACATGATACTTCAGACGTATAACTCATGTGAGTATGAAGAAGATAGGGATCCTGCTTTCTACTGAAAGACATGATTTGATTTTGCCAGGGTTAAAAGTTACTGGCCACTTCTTGCCCAATTTCTTAACAACCTGCAGATCCATCTCAAGATTCATGATTTAAATTGTATTTTTATTTCTTCTTATTTCTTTCATTTCAATTATATTCAGAATATTAATGATAAAAATAAAATAAAAGGGATCAAAGGTCCTTTCCAAGCCATTGGCTCATAAGGCCAGTTTTCTGGATTCTGTGGTATATATATATATATATATATATATATATATATATTGATAGGAAGGACAACAAAAGAAAGAAAGAGACCTCAATATTTTTCACAGGAATTTTCAATGGCTGGATAACTGAAGAGATGTTGGCGTGGGTTCCCACCCTGGCATCCGAAACTCGGAGTTTTATCATGGCTACCGAATAAGTGTCATATATATATATATATATATATATATATATATATATATAAAACCACAATCTTGTGATCATGAGTGCAACACCCTAAACACTAAACTACATATCTCCACAAAAATGATAATACTGATGTATATATAGGCACAAGCGTGGTTGTGAGGTAAGAAGCCTGCTTTCCAACCCCATGGTTCCAGGTTCAGTCCCACTGTATGGCACCTTGTGCAAGTGTCTTTTACTATAGTCTCAGGC
Organism: Octopus bimaculoides; assembly: GCF_046866305.1. Taxonomy (NCBI): domain Eukaryota; kingdom Metazoa; phylum Mollusca; class Cephalopoda; order Octopoda; family Octopodidae; genus Octopus; species Octopus bimaculoides. The sequence goes on from NC_142928.1 coordinate 131,812,261, forward strand.
CAGCCAAAGCCTTGTAAGTGGATTTGGTTGACAGAAACTGAAAGAAGCCCATCATATATATATATATGCATATATATATAAGATATAAGTTAGCGGTATTAAAACCATCTAAGGGATAGATGTATCCAGAGGCACTCCTAGTAATTACCTCAGTATGTATGGTCTTTGTTATAAGACATACGGTAGTAGGTAATTTAAAAAGTAAACTGTAGTTTAATGTATATAAAGACGATAAGTAAGTGGAAAAAAAAAATAACAATGAGAAGTGGATCTTTGATGTTGATCCACTTCTCATTGTTATTTTTTTCTCCATTTTCTTATCGTTTATATGTATATTTGTATGTGTGTGTACGTACATATGTATGTATGTATGTGTATATATATATATATATATATATATATATATATATATATATATATATATATATATATATATTTATGTGGGTGTGTCTTTGTATCTGTGTTTGTCCCCCACCATCGCTTGACAACTGATGTTGGTGTGTTTATGTCCCCGTAGTTTAGCTGTTTGGCAAAGGAAACTGATAGACTAAGTACTAGGCTTACAAAAAATAAATCCCAGAGTCAATTTCTTTGACAAGAACTCCTTAAGGGGTTCTAGTCAAACCCAGCATGGTGACAGTCAGGTGACTGAAACAATTAAAAGAATGCAGTTTTAATAAATTTTGTGAGGTACTATGGTAATTTAAAAAGTGATGATCAACCATCTAAAAAAACTTCAGTTATCTGGCTATCCTCTGATCCCAGTAGTATCAGCTAAGTGGGAGTTTATCCCTTTAGCATTTAAACCAACGCTATCTGGCCAAAATATTCTACCTGCTTCATATTCCAAGTGGCCAGAACTGGCCTCCCACACCTGTTCTACAATGTCATTCTACAAATAAACAATCACATTTTCAAAATCTCAAAGCTCTGAGATAATGCATGATTAATTCAAAACAATGTGAATAAAGAAGCATTACATTTGACAGAGTAATCTGAATGCTAAAGGATTAATGCCAAATCTTTAGCAGTAACTTAATGTTTCTTGTGTAAGGAGAACAACTTCATCAACCAAAAAACCGTTTCTTATGTAAGGAAAACATTTTAGAATCTTAAATTTGTAGTTTACCATCTGTGGTTCCTCACACATGAGAACAAATTAGTAATAAAGCTAACTTTCCAGTTTCTATTCTTAGTTCACAATTGGTGTTGAGATGATTTAGAATAGAGTTAATCTTCCTTCTTTTATCTTTTTATCTTTTACTTGTTTTAGTGATTGGACTGCAGCCATGCTGGGGCACCAACCTGAAGGGTTTAGTCAAACAAATCAACCTCAGTACTTATTGTTTTAAGTTTGGTAGTTATTCTATTAGTCTCTTTTGCCAAACAGCTACGTTACAGGGATGTAAACAAATCAACACTGGTTGTCAAGTGATGGTAGGGGATAAACACAAAAATAAAGACATATTTTATATACACACACGTGTGTGTGTGTGTGTGTGTGTGTGTGTGTGTGATGCACTTCTTTCTGCTTCTGTCCACCAAATCCCTCATAAGACTTTGGTCAGCCCAAGACTATTGTAGAAGACACTTCCCCAAAGTGTCACATAGTGGGACTGAACTCCAAGCCATATGGTTGGGAAGCAAATGTCTTACTATGCAATCATGCTTGCACCTATGGATATCATTGCCTGTGAGTGAGGTTAATTATGTCCCAAATTTCTTTAAATATATGCACGTTATGGTGGTACCACCCATCTGGAATCTGAGCCATTTTTTCAACCAGTTGGTTTTATTCATTTGCTGAGGTAAAAATGTGGGATGCAAAGCAATCTGAGTAGTGCTGGTGCCATGATAAAATATAGCCAATTTGCCTTTAAAGGCACATAGCTCAGTGGTTAGAGCATCAGGCTCACAATCTCGAGGTAGTGAGTTCTTGACCAAATGTGTTGTGTTCTTGAGCAAAACACTTTATTTCACATTGCTCCAGTTCACTCAGCTGTACAAATGAGTTGCGATGTCACTGGTGCCAAGCTGTATCAGCTTTTTCCTTTCCCTTGGATAACATCAAAGGCATGGAGAGGGGAAGCTGGTATGCATGGGTTATTGCTGGTCTTCTATAAACAACCTTGCCTGGACAAGTGCCTTGGAGGGGAACTTTCTAGGTGCAATCCCATGGTCATTCATAACTGAAGTGGGTCTTTACCCTTTACCCTTTTACCCTTTGTAAAGTGGATGGTAAATGAGCAGAGACTACATAAGTTCAAGAGAATCCTTTAGTGTGATTGAGGACATGGTAATCTCTCCAGTGTGTGTTGACATCATGACAAAATGTACCTGTACCCAATACATTCAGTAAAGTGGTTAGTGTTAGGAAGAGTATATGGCCACAGAGACCAAAACAAAAATAGAACATGGCATGCAACTCTTCTTTACTTTAAACAAAGTCTGCATAACTCATCAGTCATCTTCCATTCCTTCAAGATGACCGAACGATTCTGGCTGCTTCAACAGACTAACATGTATTGTATGATAGTGTTGTATTGTATTAAAGCTAATGTGTTTATGTATTGTATGATAATGTTCATGTGCTGCACTACTGTTGCTGATGTTATTTAGCCCCTAACTTAGCCCTAATTGAGTACATCTATAATCAAAAGTATTCCACCTGTTGTTTCTAGCAGGCCAAACGACCATGTAAAGATTCTTTTGCAGGGTAAGACGGTGTTGGTATTGTAAAGTAGTTAAGTTGCCATGTGAAATTGATGATTTATAGGATTACAGTAATATGAGAAACAGAGCAGACATTTTATTGAAATTCAACTTCAGTGAAGTCATATAACTCGGAAATTGTATTCAATAACATTATATACATGTTAGCTTGTTTCAATATAATGACTCATTTGTGCAAGATCTGTTATATAAATATATATTACAACCACCTATTCTTAGTAACAGACACTAATTCCATCATAACAAATGCTTTTGTGAAGAGTTCAGTCATGGCTATGTGGTAAGAAGTTTCCTTTCCAACTACATAGTTCCAGTTTCAGTCCCACTGTATGGCACCTTGTGCAAGTGTTTTCTACTATAGACTCTGGCCACCCTAAGCCTTGTGAAAAGATGAAAACTGAAAGAAGTCTGTTGTGTATTTATATTGAAATAAGTTAAAAATAAAAAGATATATGTATATATTTAGGTGTGTGTGTGTGTGTGTGTGCCATCCCCCACTGCTTGACAACTAGTGTTGGTTTGTTTATGTCCCTATAACTTAGGGGTTCAGCAATAGTGACTGCAAAAAATATGTAACAAGCTTTAAAATAATTAGTACTGACTAAAACACTTCATGGCCACAGTCCAATGGCCGAAACAAGTAAAAGATAAAAGAATACACACACACATACACACACACACATGAAGAAAATGAAGTGTCCGTGGAGATATGAGTAAGTGATGATGAGTAAGTACTGAGCAAGGGAAATAATCTAGTTTTATTATGTAATAAGTCATTGTTTCTAATAATGAACTGGAGATTTGTGAGGATTAAGAAGGAGTGAGAAATTGCCATCATCATTTTTTTTTCCCGTTGTAGTGAGGATATTCAGCAATTTATTCAACTGTCGTGATTTGCTGGAATGTTACTCACATGATCAATGAATCTGGCCAGTTGTGATTTCATTTGGGAAGAATATTGCCCACATGATTAACAGGATCTGGCCAGCCACAACTTCACATGGAATAGGCTCCAGCACCTTATATCAGTTTTGATATCTTCCTTTCTGAGTCTCTCGATCATTATAAAAGCAACACATGTAACCAACATAATCAGAGAAAGCTTTGGGCTGTAGCAGAGACAACTGGCAGACAACATGGTGAACAGACACAAGCAGCAGCTGAATCTAGCTAATATCATCAAGACAAGCTTCTTTCAGTAATGCAATGACTAGCAGTAACTTTTCTATACTATTTCAATTACAATGACATCAAAACTCTCTCAACATTTATTGTGATATTTATGTTACACAAAGTACAATAATATTCAGAATCTCTCAACCTGAAATAAAATTTGTTTGTAAAAACCTAAACACAAATGCAACTTATGCATAGCAGAAAGATCTCATACTCTTCTTAGATCCAACAATTCCAACACACTGCTCAATTCCAGATATGAAATTTTTAGCAGGTGTGTAAACATGGACAATTTTGTTTTATTGCATAATGGAATGGAAGGTTTATGATACTTGTGGAGTATCTCCTTCCCCCATTATAATTATTTTTGTAGTTTCACGGAGCTGGAATGGGTCACCAATTTGTAACGTCCATGCAAAGCGAGGTGACGAGAATGGCTCCTTAGTACATCACACGGTTGATACAATAAATATAAATAGAAAAATGCATATATGTGCCAGAGGGAAAAAAGAGACACAACCGGGTAGAATGTTTAAGAGAAGATTTATTGATATGTTAACATGTGTGATTGTGTGTGCGTCATATATACAGAATAATAGACAGGCCGTCATAAGAATGAGATGTATGCATGTGTATGTAGGCATAGATGTATGCATGTTAAGAACATACAAGGATGGCGATGAAGAAACAGTGAAAGAGTCTATAGCCATTGAAGTGAGGAGTAAGTTCATAGACACAAGAATGATAAGTACCAGTTCGTAGTCAATTGTACACGATAGTTAAAATACTGTATCAAGAAGTTGTGGCCATGATGCAGAGCCAGTTGTGGTACATGTCGTACGTGAAGTTGTGACTGTGATGCTGCTGCCTGGGTCACTTGGTACAGGAGTTCTCGCAGGTTGTATATTCGCTGTTGATCCATGGTGAAGTAATTCACAAACAGTGCAGTGTTGTAACCACGGTGAGTTGCTTGTTGAGTTGTATATGTAGAGAGATGTAAATGTTAGGACGAAGTTGGTGAGTCTGAACATGGCTGCCGTTGTGTTGTTGCTGGAACTGGCAGTGTCTTGTGTGGTCAGTGGCTAGACCTTAAAAGGTCTGGAACCGAAAGACATCGAGACGAAGAGAAGCTGGGTTTTTATAAGGAGTTGTAGGCTCAAAACTGAGTTGAGAACATGCTGTCACACGTGACCTTATTTAGGGACTTTGATTGGTTATACACTGCATACTGGTGCAATAGAGTAAGAGACAAATTGTGCCAATACCAACCAATCAGAGTAGTGGATATAATGGGGATTAAAATGTGGCCAAAGGCTAGCTGTTATCTACTACGTTCATATGTATGTATATATAATAGAGAGGAGAGGAATGTCACTCAAGTGTACACTACAATCGAATTGGAGGATACCACCTGCTCCACCAGATTGAGTTGCTATCTCGCTGACTTTGACATATTTTCTGTTATTTTATTCTATACCAATTGTATTAATTGAAGTTTCTGCAATCAGGGAGGATGGGGATCTTAGTTTTTTTTATTCTATTTTTTGCATGAATCTTCATGTTTTTTTTTTTCCTCACTGTCCAGTGTCCTTGTTTTTAAAATATATATAACACATAAACAGAGTCTGAAAGATTGCTTGGAAATACACAGCATATTTTATAAATATGCCTAATTAAAGTATCATAAAAGTATGAAACTACTAGTAGCTCTTTTGATTGTGCATTAAATTGATATTTATCTTTCATTGGATGGAGTACTTTTTTTGCTGATTCTACCTATATTGGATCTACACACACATGCATGCACGTGCACACACACACACACACACACACACACACACACACACACACACACACTTATGAATAATACAAGATGTGGATTCATGGCTACCACAGAAAGCTCTTCTTATAGACTAGACTAACAGTCCACATAGTCATCTAAAAGAGAGAAGTGTCCATTAATCTGAAATTGTAATGTTCTGAGCGATAAAAGTATTTCATCAGGAGTATATAGACCATACAGAAAGCGTTATCATTTTATTGTTTCGGTGTATATATATATGTGTGTGTCTGTGTACACACTCATGCACACACACACACACACACATGCACCACACCAAGCTTTTTTTAGCTTTTGTCAACCAAATCCACACTCACATGGCTTTGGTCAACCAGAGGCTATAATAGAAGATAGTTACCCAATGTGCCATGCAGTGGGATTGAACCTGAAACCATGTGGTTGGGAAGCAAATTTCTTAACATACACAATGTCTGTGCGTATCATGTTTAAGAAAATGAAAATGATTTCGATGTAATTGCTTAATTTTAGAATGACCTCAGAGGCTAAATCTCACCTATTTTAACATACAGTAGGTGGATTATTTGAGCTAGATACGGCTAGTTTAAATGCTAAAGGGTTATAGCATATCTTGACAAAAAAAGGGGTGCAAATCCATACACCACACAAACATACATTTTTACACATTCATGATGGACTTCCACAGTGATTTTTGCCTACCAAATTCCAGCAAAAAAAAAATCCATTGGTTATTGAGGTTACATTAAAAATACTTGCCTAAGTTGTGATTGAAACATTGTACTTTAATCATGCATCTAGAGATTTATAAACAATGATTTTTGCTTACCAAACTCCAGCCAAAAGGCATTGGACAGCTTGAGACTACATTAGAAAATACTTGCCCAAGTTGTCATAGAGTTGGATTGAAACCAGAAGTACAATGTTGCAAAACTAACTTTTTAATCACGCATCTAAAGAGATTTATAGACTAAAATGCTTGACTGCCTAATTTTGCTTTGCATTCATTTGCTCAAGATAACATGGATTAGATATTTACATGCAATATTAAGGGAAATATTTTACCGTTGGATGCACTTACTAAAAGCCATTCATGCAATAAAATATTGTATATTCACTGTGAAAGTGATTTTTGGTTTTGTTTGATTATTGTTTTATTGATGGAAGTTTTAAAATGATGAAGAACTGATCATACAAATCTTATAAAAGGTGTAAACAGACGTAAACAGGTGTAGCCGGTTGTAAGGCAGCATATTTTGGTATATGAAAATATTTATTTACAAACATTACATCTTAACATCTTTTTTCTGAATCTCTACCCAAATCAGTTCAGGTACAAATATGTTGGGCAGTGTGTAACATTGCTTGAATTGAAATGTTACATTGTTAGTTGTTTGCAGTATGTAGTGCAATAGAAGTGAAAAGGTATGCTTGAAGTAGTAGTAGTAGTAGCCAGATAAACTAACTGGTCAGAAGTAGTGGTAATATATTTTGTTTGTAAAGTTGCAAACTGGCAGAATCATTAGCATGCCGGGCAAAATGCTTAGCAGCATTTTATCTGTCTTTAAATTCTGAGTTCAAATTCTACCAGAGTTTACTTTGTCTTTAGGTCTTTCAGGGTCAATAAAATAAGTACCAGTTGAGTATTGGAGTTGATTAATAAGGCAACAAGCTGGCAAAATTGTCAGTATGCTAGAGAGAATGCTTAGTGGCATCTCATCCATCTTTATGTTCTGAGTTCAAATTCTGCTGCGGCCTACTTTGCCTTTCATCCTTTCAGGGTTGATAAAATAAATACCAGTTGGGCACTGGGGTCAATTTAATTGAATTAACCCCTTCCCAGAAATTACTGGCCCTGTGCAAAAATTCAAACCAATATAGTTTGTTAGTTCCTTAAAAGGCAGTGAGTTGGCAGGATTGTTCGCATGTCAGACAAAATGCTTAGTGGAATTTCTTCTAGCTTTACATTCTGAATTCAAATCATGCTGAGGCTGACTTTGACCTTCATCCTTTGAGGGGTTGATAAAATAGGCACTATTTGAGCACTGGGGGGTCAATGTAATCAACTAGTCTCTTCCCCACAAAATTTCAGGCCTTGTTCCTACTGTAGAAAGAATACATTTTCTTAGTTTCTTGCTGTGGCTTCTGCTATTGATGGAGTGGCATTAACAGGAAGATAGCTTTTGCCCCTCAACAAGGGCCAAAAACCAAAGAAAGTATTTTCAGGATTATGACGTATCTCAGTTGAAAACTAGATTGCGACTGCTAAAAATGACCTTTTGTTGACTCATATTTTCAGCAAGCAGCATAAGTTATATCATAAGATTTAGGTCAAGAAAGATCAAGCTGACACTTTCTGATTGGTCAAGGTATACAATATGCACAAAAGAAAAAGCAGCTTTCTTGCTTTTAAGTTAGAGAAAATATAAATACATACAGCTGAAAATGTCTGCTGTGGTCTGTGAGTAGGTCTAAAGTGTAGTTGATCATATCTTAGCTAAAGATGATCAAAATGGTTTTTGCTACAAAGGCAAAGTGAGTAAAGCTGATTTCAAGTCTGAAAGAGATGTGTTATATGCATAAGGTGAATTTCCTTCACCTATATCATACACAGTATGATGAATCAATCTACATTTTATGTAACACATGTCTAGTATTCTAATATTGTGCTAAATTATATCTCAAGGCATCATAGCAAGAAAAGGTCATTGATAAAAGCTCATAAAGACACTGTAAATGTTAAAGTTCCCAGCTTGTATGTTACACTTCGTTATTATCAGTTGCCTGAACAAAGCCCCAATTAATATTACAGAAATATCCACTTTGAATACTTTCAAATCCTGGCTTAAAAGAACATAGCAAGATTACAGATTAACTTTAGAGCTATACATCTCTTACAGACCTCTCCCTAAGTCTATTGAACTGAATTGAAGACAAGCACAATAGCTTGTGGTAGCAGTGAATTACCACATTAAATTAGATGTTTGTCTTGCTTCAGATTTCATTATACTAAATTTCAAGTAAAGATTTTTGCCAACATAACATGGGAGTCCTGGTTTAGGATGAATGTTGCTGTAATTTAGCCCCAGGAGACATCGTTTCCAGCTGGCTATATGACACAACCTGTATCCTTATATTTTCGAACAAGGGAATCTAGCACCCCCACTCAGCTCAAAATATTTGTGTATCGCGATTTCTGGGTTATTGTTGACTTCTGTATTTTTGTATGTGTATGTGTGTGTGTGTGGTGAGGGCATGTGGCCTAGTAGTTAGGGTGTTGCAAGCGTGATTGCAATATTGTGATTTCAACTCCTGAACCGAGGAGCTTGGGAGTTTTCTTATTTACAACAAAAGAGTGTAATTTAAGGGACATTCACCTGTTATTGCTAGTGGGTAAAGCAACCACATAAAGACTTCCTTGTTGACTACTTTTGTATGTGCATATGCATGTGTGTGTGTGTGTGTGTGTGTGTGTGTGTGTGTGTGTGTGTGTGTGAATGTGCATGTGTATGTGTGTATGTGCATGTGTGTACATGTGTATGTGTGTGTGTGTGTGTGTGTGTGTGTGTGTGTGTGTGTGTGTGTGTGTGTGTCTGTGTCTGTGTCCACCCATCGTCGCTTAACAACCAGTGTTGGTGTGTTTTCATCCCTGTAACTTGGCAGTTTGGCAGAAGACACTGATAGAATAAGTACTAAGCTTACAAAGAATAAGTCCTGGGGTTGATTTCTTTGACTAAAATCCTTCAAGGCAGTGCTCCAGCATGGCTGTATTCAAATGACTGAAACAAATAAAGGAGTAAAAGAATATGGGAACTATTATGGAAGACAATCAGATGGATTGTACCTCCTGTAATTCAAAGGGTCACACATTGTCTCACTGGTTCTTATTTTCTAAAGACTCTCTGGCATAGTAATCTCATTATCAGTTTAACATCCACATTTCCATGCTTGCATGGGTCAGGTGGAACTTGTTAAGGCAGATTTTCTTTGGCTGGATTCTCTTCCTGTCACCAACCCTCACCTGTTTCCAAGTAAGGTAATATTTTCCCATGCTCAGATTATATTTTCATGGAAGATTGGAAACAAATGACACTACTTCTATGTCGGTGACACTCGCTTACAACTATCATGTGATGTTAAGGCAAGGAGACAGTAACACACACACACACAGAGTGGAAGTGCATGGCTAAGTGGTTAAGGTGTTGGACTCATGATCGTAAGATTGTGGTTTCAATTCTTGGACTAGGTGGTGCATTGTGTTCTTGAGCAAAACACTTAATTTCATGTTGCTCCAGTCCACTCAGCTGGCAAAAATGAGTAATCCTGTAATGGACTGACATCCCGTCCAGGTGGGGTATTTATATGTCATGAAACCGGGAAACCAGCCTTTATGAGTCAGCATGACTTGAGAAGGTAACTTTATCTTTTACACACACACACACACGACAGGTTTCTTTCAGTTTCCATCTACCAAATCCACTCACAAGGCTTTGAATTTCCTGTAGCTACAGTAAAAGACATTTGTCAAAGGTGCCACACAATGGGACTGAACCCAAAACTATGTGGTTGGGAAGCAAGCTTCCTACCACACTACCAACTAAATTAACATTGCTATAAATAAATCTTCCCAGTATTTTCATTTTTTTTTTTAACTGTGATGGAATGGGTGCTAATGGTAGAAAAGTGTTCTACAGAATATATTTTCTCAGAATCAGTATTTCATCTATATTATTTCACATACAAATCCTCTCAGGATCCTTAGCTCCAGAATCCTAGGATCAATTTAAGCAGCTCTTAACTAGCTCTTTTCAAAAGTTTAGCTTGCTGCCTATTCACAAGAAATCAATACATTTCCATTGCATTGATTTTCTCTGCTGAGAAATAAAACAAGCAACAGAAAAATACTCCGATTCATAAACTGAACTCTGTGTAACTTCTGGTGCAACAACTCTGATTGTCTTAAATGTATATTTTTGTATAAATGAACTGAAATGCTATGTCAGCAATGAAGGCAATATATAACTGCCAAGTGCTTTGTGAACTTGTAATGACAAGTTGTGGTCAATTTTGTCATAGGTCAGCAGAAGGTAATGGGAAATGTCGATAATCCATTTTGAGCCATCATATAAAGACAAAGTTTTCCATGCCCCACCATCTAATAGATTGCACGACGTTATAATTAAGAAAAGAATAATTTATTTGTTTATTTGATTGATTCATGTTATGTACCATATGGAGTTCCATGTATGTCTCTACTGTCCTGTTTTTGTTCCCAACTTTGTCTATAAATCCAAAATTTTATCTGGGAATTTATAGAAGCAACTGTCTTCAAAGACTCATAAAGGATCGTTCTCTGTATTACTTGTCCTGTTTTCCATTTTTTTCTCTCGTTGTTTGCGTATTTAACTTGTTTGTTTTCATACTTCATGTTGTTTACACAGTTGGTGATGTCCTGTACCCATATATGCACACACACACACACACACATATATTATTTATATTATTATTTAATTGAACGCCATGCATCCATTTCCAAGTAAGTTTATCTTTGCCAGTTTGATGCGACTCTACTCTATACTTTTTCTCCCTCAACCTTCTCTAATTCCCTTTTTCTCCCCTTCAACGTTTTCTCTCTCTCTCTCTCTCTCTCTCCCTCTTTCTCTTTTTCCTATCTCTTGTTGCTCACACATGATTATTGTCCATCTTTCTTTTCCTCACATGACCATCTTTCTTTTCTTGCATGATGTTCTAAGGACTGGACTTTTTCTTTCTCTGTCTTCTATCTTTTCTTTTTTTCAAAAAAAATATTTCTCCCAGTGTTCACTATTTTCCTCTCATTCTGGTCTAACAACCCTCCATATTTGTTTTCATTTGGTTTCTTTGTATGTTTCCACTGTCTTGATTTTGTTCCCAACTTTGACCCTTCATAAATCCAAAATTATTTTATAATTTATAGGAGCAACTGTTTTGAAGACTCATAAAGAGTTGTTCTGCATGTTACTTGTCTTGTTTTCCATTTTTTCTCTCATTGTTTGCATATTCAACTAGTTTGTTTTCGTACTTCATGTCGTTTACATATATATATAGAGAGAGAGAGAGAGAGAGAGAGAGAGAGAGAGAGAGAGAGAGAGAGAGAGAGAGAGAGAGAGGTGTAGGATGTAGTCACATGATAAGTTGATGGGACAAAGACTGACAGACATTTTAATTGAATGTTTCGATGATTTCTGACTGCCTTTTACAATGTTGATCATAGAATTTCACCTCTTACTTTATTTAGGACACATCAGCGTTGGATCTAATCATCCACCATCAATAATTAGGAGACTCGTTTATAACATCTTGGTTAGAATATCCAGGTTACCCACAAATGAAAATATATTCAACATACACGCACCTTATTATAACTTAGCCTTAGCGAAGGCTAGATACCATGAGAAAATCCAATATGCCAGTAGTAGCAGTAATAATAATAACTCTTATAACTCAACTAGTAATAATACGATTCATTATAAACCTTACCAAACACAACAATAACTATACACACAATGTCAAAAGCCTAGATAATAGAAACCCAAACCATAAGATAAGACTAACCAAACCCAGACACATTAGAATCAGCCATGAGTTAGAGAAAACTTGTAATAGACACTTAATGCCACAAAATCCAATTGCTGCTCCAAGCATCCAGATAAACAGACCTAACTGAAAATATAAAAACCATGACATCCTTTGGTGTAACCCAATCTGGAACTCAAATGTCTGATCTAAGATCGCGAAACAATATTTTGCTGCACTTGATCGCTGCTTCCCTAAAAATGGACTGTACAGCAAAATATTCAACTGTCACACCATAAAACTATCCTATGCAAATTCATCAAACTTAGAGCACCATATTCATAGGATTAACAACCGTAAACTGAGGCAAAGATTAGTCAGCACTCAAAATAACCTTCTTGATATCAACCATAACTCATATGACCAACCTAAAGACGTTTATAACTCAAATTATACTACCAACCAATTGAGCAATAATAACAATATCCATGATAGCCATCCGAAAAACAACAATTCAAATAATAAACTGAGAATATGTAGTGATAATAAAACGATAATATTGACAACCAACACACTGAAAAGAACCAATCCCTCCAGCGCTTGATGTACACAAGCCAACGAAATCAAACAGTTATGCTCATGCAGAGACAGAGCCAATTGTCCTTTGGATAACTAATGTATGACTAAGAATGTGGTATACAAGTGCACTATAAACACTAGAGGAGGCACCTACGTATATATCGGTGCATCAGCTGATTTTTTCAAAAATCGATACTGCAACCACATCACCAGCTTTCAAAATATCCTTAAACAATATGTAACAACACTGGTTAATTTTATCTGGAAGGTTAAGAAAGCGAAGAAAAATATGACCTTACATGGTCCATACATAGACACACGAGTCCCTACAACACTATATCTAGGAAATGCCAGTTATGCTCCGAGGAATCACTCTCGATAACGTTAACAAAGGAGTGCATTATAAATAAATTCATTGAACAATTACGCAGATGCCTACATGCACCAAAACACACATTCACATATTACAATCCCGACCATACATAACTTGATGTATACATAGCGCCCACGACTCTTAATACACATGAACTTGAAGAACTATATTTGCCATGAGCAAAACACAAGTTTACAAGTGGTTTTTACTCTTTAGAAATGATCACTTGTTGTTTGAAGAACAATCTTATTCAGGGTGTCTGTCGACCTCCCAAATGAATGAAAACATCATGAAAATACATGAGCTGATCTTGGAGGACCATCACTGAACAATTGGCAAACTTGTTAATATGACTGGTGTGTCCTGGAACTCCTGCCAACGAATTTTGAGTGAGAAATTTCAAATGAAAAGAGTTGCAGCAAAATTTGTGCCTCACTTGCTCACAGAAGATCGAAAATAGTCATGACTGAATGCGTGTCATGAACTGAAAGAACTGTTGGAAATTGATCCAGATCTCTTCTCGAAGGTCATCACTGGTGATGAAAGCTGGTGCTATGGAATTTGCAGATGTGGAAGAGGTGAATAGAAAACGACAGAGGCAGTAAAAGGCATCACTTTGCAAGAGTTCCAGCACTGCTCTGAACAGTGAAAAACACGTCTGGACTGATGCATTGCTTCAAATGGAGAATACTTCGAAGGTGATAAAAGTGTAAACATGTAAAACTAAGTAAATAAAATAATATTGCAAAATTCTGGTTTCTTTTTGGTAACCCTCGTATACACATCCGTATGTTCACATATGAATGTGTACATACACATGTACTCTCTTTGGCATATATTCATGAATACCTTCAAATATTTGCATGTATAAGTATATGCATGTCTATGCATATATGTCTGTCTATCTATCTATCTATTATTTATATGTATGACTGTGTGTATTTGTATCTTATCATACATATGTGTGCTTCTTTCTTAGATGTTTCTTTATGCTGTTTGATTCCTTTGCATTTTATTCTATTTTTTTTTAATACTTCCTCTTCACTTAGCAGGCATATTTTGAAATATATTGATTATCATATACCACTCCTGTAAATATTATTGATCAAAGATTCCTGGAAATTCAAATTCATTCATCTATAAAGAGTAAATTCATGCTTTATAAGTTAGATTGATATGAGTAATGCATGAAATTCTCGACCCTTCACTTAGCGTGTAATTTCACAACCAAATAAAAGATATATATATATATATATATATATATATATATATATATATACAAATATGTATATGTGTGTGTATGTCATCATCATCATCATTTATCATCTGTTTTCCATGCTGGCATGGGCTATATGGTTTGACTGGGATTGGTAAGTCAGAGAGCTGTACCAGGCTACATTCGTCTGTTTTGGCTTGGTTTCTACAGCTGAATATCCTTCCTAATGCCAACTACTTTATAGAGTGTAATGAGTGTTTTTTTTACATGTAACCAGCAGTGCCACCTCTCATGTGTCACTGGCACATATGTATATGTGTATATATATATATATTCATATATATATTCATTGGACTGTGGCCATACTGGGATACTGCCTTGAATAGTTTAGTTGAACCCCAGTACTTATTTTTTCAAAGCCAGTTACTTATTCTGTTGGTCTCTTATTGCTGAAGTGCTAAGTTACAGCAATGTAAACAAACAAACACCAGTTGTGAAGTGGTGGTTGTAGGAACAGACACAATCCACAAAATGCACATATATAGATATATACATACACACATATATATATAGATATATACATACACACACACATATATATATATATATATATATATATATATATATATATATATATATATATATATATATATATATGTATATATAATGTGTTTGGAAAGTAATTGTGCTTTACCAGAAAGGATAAAAAAATGAATGTAAAGTATGTTAATCTGAATAGTTTTAATCAAGAATGTGATCACTATCATTTTCAGCAACTGCAGCCCAACTTTTTTATACCACGTTCAAAGAAACCTCTTTCTCCTCCCCCAAAAAGTCTGAAAGACCATTTTCAACTTCCACTCTATTTCTGGGTGATCGGAACAGATAGAAACTTTTAGGTGCTAAGTCAGGTGAGTACAGAGGATGTGGAAGAACTTCCCATCGTAACAATCTTATTTTTTGTTGGGTTTGTTTTGAAAGTGTGGCCATGCATTGTCATGCTGGAGAATAACACCTCTTCTGTTTACCAAAGCTGGCTGCTTTTGATGTAATTTTTCATTTACATGATCAAGTTGTTGGCAATAGACATCAGTATTGGACAATATCTTTCCTGTTTCACCAAACACAGAAAAAGGATTTTTGTGGATGGAGTTCTGGTTTTGGTGTTGGCACTGACCTCTCATTACATGATAACCATTGTGTTTTTCATTTACTGCTGTGATGCAAAACCCATTTTTCATCACCTGTAACAATGTGCTGCAGAAATGACAGGTTGTTATTCCTGGTTACAAGGCTGATGCAGATGGTGGAATGTGTTTGGTTCTCAAGCATAAGCTCATATAGAACCCAACTTCCCTTTTTGTTTGTTTTGTTTTCTCACTTTCTTGAGATGTTCATGGATAGTTGAATACAGCCCATTAAATTTTCGCACCAAATCTCTGGTGCTTTGATGTGGATCCAATGCAATAGTCTTATTCAAAAGGTCATCATTCAGTGTAGGTTATCTTCTAGAGCAAGGCTTGTCAGATACATCACAATCACCATCTTTAAACTTTTTAAACCACAACTGACATGTACAAGATTTTACTGAACCTGGATACACTTCACATTTTCATTGCTTCTGTAGTGATACTTTTCTTTTGAAACTCATACACTAAGCAGTGGTGGATATGTTGTTTCATAAAGTTCTTATCCTCCATGGCGTTAATTACTGAAATAACTATGAATGACGCACTACTGGATAGAAGAGATGATATACTATTTCTAGACAGTTCCATCCTTTCGACCTTGGCTATCACATGATTGGTTGATTCATATTTCATAGGGGTTAACAAAATGCTATTACTTTCCAAACACCCTAATGTGTATGTGTGTGCATGCATGTGTGTGCGTGCATGTGTGTGTGCATGCATGTGCATGCATGCGTCTGTGCATATGTGTGTTTATACATACATATATATATATGTATAGATATATATCTTTGGCAGGCATCATTGTATTTCTTTATAGCTAATCTATTTACAAGGTTTGGCCACCCCAGAGATATAATAGAAGATACTTGCCCAGTGTATCAAGAAATGGGACTGAACCTGAATCCATGTGGTTGAGAAGCAACTGCTTACCATATACATTTATGCTTGCGATTATATATATATATCTTTGTATGTATGTATGTATGTATGTATGTATGTTTCTATGTATATACAGGGTGTGGTGAATATACTGTCGTCTAAATTATGCAAAAATGAAAATAACACTGACATCTCATTTTAACAGATATATTTACCAAAATTACATAAAATATCTTGAAGTACTAATGAATAAATTTATTCAATAAAATCGCCTCTGTGTTGAATGTGAAGCTGTGTGGGAAGATGAATGGAGGCATAACGTAGCCATCACTAGTGATCGCTCCAAATACCATGATGTTGACTGGATGTTTGATTTTTATCACTCTGAGTACGTTTTGGGGACACAGCAAGCCAACGCCTGTTCTGTGTGTTCACCATCTGTTCGTATTGGAGTTTCCAGCAAGAATGCCAAGCAGTACAGCATGTTGTTTCCAAATTTCTGGCAGAGTGAATTGCGTCATGGTGCTGTTTTACTCACAGACAGTGCCCAACTGATCCTACTATACTGTGTAGTTGACAAAATCAAAAACAAATAATGCACAGTGTGCAAAATTAAAAATATAAAATGGCAACAGTTGTTTATTTATCACGCTCTCTCTCTCTCCTCTCTCTTTCTCTCCTCTCTCTTTCTCTCTTCTCTCCTCTCTGTTTCTCTCCTCTCTGTTTCTCTCCTCTCTGTTTCTCTCCTCTCTCTTTCTTTCTCTCTCTCTCTCTCTCTCTCTCTCTCTCTCTATATATATATATATATTATATATCATCATCATCGTTTAACGTCCGCCTTCCATGCTAGCATGGGTTGGACGATTTGACTGAGGACTGGTGAAACCGGATGGCAACTCCAGGCTCCAATCTAATTTGGCAGAGTTTCTACAGCTGGATGCCCTTCCTAACGCCAACCACTCAGAGAGTGTAGTGGGTGCTTTTACGTGTCACCCGCACGAAGGCCAGTCAGGCAGTACTGGCAACGGCCACGCTCGAAATGGTGTCTTTTATGTGCCACCCACACAAAAGCCAGTCCAGGGGCACTGGCAACGATCTCGCTCGAAAACCCTACGAAGGCCAGTCAGGCGGCACTGGCAACGGTCACGCTCAAAATGGTGCATCTTATGTGCCACCCGCACAAGAGCCAGTCCAGGGGCCCTGGCAACGATCTCACTTGGCTTGCCAGGTCTTCTCACGCACAGCACATATATATCATCGTCGTCGTTTAACGTCCGCTTTCCATGCTAGCATGGGTTGGACGATTTGACTGAGGACTGGTGAAACCAGATGGCTACACCAGGCTCCAATCTGATTTGGCAGTGTTTCCACAGCTGGATGCCCTTCCTAACGCCAACCACTCAGAGAGTGTAGTGGGTGCTTTTACGTGTCACCCGCACGAAGGCCAGTCAGGCGGTACTGGCAACGGCCACGCTCATCTCGCTCGAGAAACCTCATGTGTCACCCGCACAAGAGCCAGTCCAGGGGCACCAGCAACGATCTTGCTCAAAAATCCTACAACAACCCCACACTATATATATATATTATATATATATATATAATTTTTCAAAGTAAACTCTGTAATCGTTACCAATACAGCATGAGATTTCACCTCAAAAAATCTAAATTAGACTCCTTAAGGATTGTTCTCCTTGTTTATATATACAACCCCCCCCCCAAAAAAAAAACACATAACGAATTAATCGAACGAAATCAAAAATTCAAAATTTAAAATCCATACCGCATTCCCAGCATTATCCGGTCTAATATAATTTTTCTCTTTTTATAATTAATTCCAATAGGGTTTTTTTTTTGTTTTTTTTGTTCTAAAGAAAGTTATTCCTGATGAAGTGTATGGCAACTGATATATTTGACTTATACTTGGTGGTCAAATGTAGCTGTATACAGAAATGTTAACATCGGATTAGATACATGGATATAAACATCGGCGTCTAATCTCTTTCTTAAATGTAAAAATTTAAAACTTTGGATATATATATATATATATATATACGCCATGATAGATCGCTGACCAAACCATTCAATTTTTTTTCTCCATGTTTTTCTCTTTGTTTTCTCCGTGTTTTTCTCTTTGTTTTCTCTGTATTCTTTCTATTGAAGAGCGTAGCTTGAAACATTACAGACTTTCTGTATTCCTGAGCGTTGAACTAATACATCCTTTTGTTGCTTACACCACCTGTCCTCATCTGTTGTTGTTTTTTTCGTAAATTCTCCCATATATATATATATATATATATATGTATACATATGTATGTGTATGAGTGTGTGTGTGATGATGATGATATACATATACATATATATATATATATATATATATATATATATATATATATATATATATATATACATACAGTGGCTTCATGCAGGCATAGCATGGATTCAATCCTCAGATAGCCAAATTTCACTTAACAGTTCAACACCACTTTTCCCATGGTAAAACAATAGTGAGTGACAGCAGTTACATTTGCCAGATGCCTTTGCTAACCAGAATAATGTCTTTGCCACTTGACCCTTCTAACCTCTTCTATTTCACCAAAAGCAAGAATAGAGATAACAGACTGCCAACAAAATCTATTGTTTTCAATAATGTCTATCCTTCTGGCTGGTTTTGGATAGTTATAAAAACAAAAACTCCGTAAACCAAAGTCAGTTAGTGAAAACAAAGTCTGGTTGACTGGCTGAACAAAATGCCGTCTCTGAAGGAAAATCACAAAGGGACAACTATGGTAACTCACCAACGAAAGAACTGCTTTGTTGATGAATTACCGTACTTGTCCCTTTGTGCCTTTTCCTTCAGACAGCATTTTGTTCAGCTGGTCAGCCAGACTCGGTTCACACTAACTGACTTTGGCTTACAGAGTTCTTGCTTTTATAACTATCCAAAACCAGGCAGAAAGATATATATACACACACACACTTATATAATTGTTTTGGAAGAAGCTAGTGGATTAAAATAACTCCAGTACTTGACTGTTACTCTATTTTATCATTCCCAAAATGAGGAAGTGCAAAGTTGACATCAGTAGGATTTGAATCTAAAACATAAAGAGTCAGAAGTAATACAGCAAGCTCTAATGTCTCTGCAAGCTTGCTGTCATGTATAATAATAATAATAATAATAATAATAATAATAATAATAATAATAATAATAATAATTAATTCGTTTTATTGGCCACAAGGGCTAATATCAATTAAAAACATCTAAGGACAAAGACAGGACGAAGGTTACAAAAGGTTTTGTCCGAAAAGGTAGGAAAGTTCGTCTAAACAGAGGAAGAAAACGGAGAAAGATATAATGAATAAATAAATAAATAGATAAATAAATAAATAGAACTCCCAAAGGGGAACAACAACAACAACTATTACTAGTACAACAACAATAATAATGGGCACAATATCAGAAGGCATCAAGAGGAATAAAAGGAAATCGGAATAGACTGCTCAGTAGAACTGTTACGAAAGGTTTGCCTTCTTGGCATAGCCAGAATAATCAGGGAAGCATTAGGTCAGTGGTTCTTAACCTTTTTACTACCATGCCTTCCCTAGGAATTTGTCCTTCTCTCCATGCACCCCTTGCATCTATGAATAAAATTCCCTCCCAGATTTTAAATAAAATCTAAAATATGTCTTTAGTCTTTTTATTGAATATGAATTAATCACATTATTAGCGAGATCATTGCCAGTGCCGCTGGACTGGCTCCTGTGCAGGTGGCATGTAAAAAACACCATTTTAAGCATGGCCGTTGCCAGTACCGCGTGACTGGCCCTCGTGCTGGTGGCACGTAAAAGCACCCACTACACTCTCGGAGTGGTTGGCGTTAGGAAGGGCATCCAGCTGTAGAAATTCTGCCAGATCAGATTGGAGTCTGGTGCAGCCATCCGGTTCACCAGTCCTCAGTGAAATCGTCCAATCCATGCTAGCATGGAAAGCGGAAGTTAAACGATGATGATGATGATTTAATATTTAAAATTTTGGTTTTATTATTAAAATTTTTTATTTTCGCAATCTGTGTTTTAATTTTATTGAGATTTTATTTGAGCGATAGTAGAACCTATCACATACTTTTTGTTTTATTTCCTATTTTTAAATAATTCATACTTTTCATCTTGCTAAAATTTAAAAATAGTTTTCAAATTTTCAAATTAAGTTAATATTTCTTAGTTTGTTACTATAATGATTTGATAATGTTTCAGCATGTCTCTTGATTTTTAAGAATCACATTATTTCATATATATGAAAACTGTGGATCAAACTTATTTATAATCTATTAACTGAAAAAGATGTTTGTCTTTACACGATAATAATATCTAAGCTTTACAATAATATCTAAGCTTTACAATAATATCTAAGAACCAGTGGTTCTTAACCTGAGTCTTGTAACTCATAATAATAATAATAATAATAATAAATAAACCTTATTCAGGGACCTTTTGAGTGGGATGGGGTACTCAACCTGAAGAAAATTCTAACTGGGCCCCACCTGCGAGGTCATGCGCTGTTTATCTTGATATGAGATCACCATGTTGCGCACATATAGTTGTGATGCATGTGCTTGGTGTACCCTTATCAGACGGGTAGCCATGATGGATATGCAGGGCTTCGTATATTTTACCCCAGTGTCACTTTGATGGCATGCACTGCTCTCTCACTCAATAATAATAATAATAATAATAATAATAATAATCATCATCATTATCCTTTCTACTATTTGTGCAAGGCCTGAAATTTTAGGGAAGAAGGCTAGTTGATTACATTGTCCTCAGTATTCAACTGGTATTTATTTTATTGATCCCAAAAGGATGAAAGGCAAAGTTGATTTCAGCAGAATTTGTATTCAGAATGTAAAGCCAGAAACAAATGCCACAAAGTGTTTTGTCTGGTGTGCTATTGATCCTAATAGCTCGCCAGCTTACTACTACTACTACTACTACTATTACTATTAATAATAATCCTTTCTGCTATAGGCACAAGGGCTAAAATTTTTGGTGAAGGAGTAAGTCAATAATATTGATCTCAGTTCTCAATTGGTACTTATTTTATTGCCTCTGAATAGATGAAAGGTAAAGTTGACCTTAGCAGAATTTGAATTCAGAATGTAAAGACAGACAAAATGCCACTAACCATTTTGCCTAGCATGTTAATGATTCTGTTAGCTTGCTCCCTCAATAATAATAATAATAATAATAATAATAATAATAATAATAATCTTATATTATAAATGAGAAGCTGATCTTCAGCTGTCTGTCCATAACAACATCTATGTAGAGGGAGGGAAGAGGGGGGATTCACAATATATATTTATAAACAAGGAAGAGAAAAAGCTGTTGCTGGGAGAGAAATATATCGAGGGAGGGAGAGAGAGAGAGAGAGAGAGAGAGAGAGAGAGAGAGAGAGAGAGAGAGAGAGAGAGAGAGAGAGAGAGAGACAAAGAGAGAATGAGAGAGAGAGAGAAAGCCAGATAGGTAGTGTTGTCATCATAGTAACTAACACGTTTTGATTAAAAACACAAGTATTTTAAGTGAAAGTCTGTCAACACAATGCAACACAGACTTTAGAAAAAGACTTTCACTATAACGGTAAGCTGTTGTTGTTTAGAGAGAAATACAGTGAAAAATAACAGTGTGTGAAAGATAGAATTAAAATTTGTTAGGCACAACACCAGTAGTTTTTGAAGGAAGGCAGTAAATTGGTACCATCATTCTTAGTATTTGACCTGTACTTGTTTTTATCAACCTTGAAAGGATGGAAGGTAAAGTTGACTAGTGGGAGCTAAACTCAGAATGTAAAGAATCAGAACGAACAATTCTCTAATTCTTTCTAATTTTGGCAAAGCCTAGCTATTTTGAAAGCAGGGAGAAAATTGATTACATGGACACTGGTACTTTATTTTACCAACACCAAAAGAATAAAAGGTAAAGTTGATCTTGGTGAAATTTGAACTTGGAATGTCAAGAGCTGGAGAAATGTCACTAAGCATTTTGTCAGACACACTAACAATTGTGCTAGCTCACCACCTTTAATAATAATAATAATAATAATAATTATTATTATTATTATAATAATCCTTTCTACTATAGGCACAACGCCTGAGATTTTAAGGGAGGGAACCAGTTGATTACATTGACCCCAGTGCTCAACTGGTACTTAATTTGTTGACCCTGAAAGGATGAAAGGTAAAGTCAACCTGGTGGAATTTGAATGCAGAACATAAGGACAGATGAAACGCTGTTAAGCATTTTGCCTGGTGTGCTAATGATTCTGCCAGCTTGCTGTCTTAATAATAATAATAATAATGATAATAGTAATGATAATGATAATAATCTTTTCTAGTAAAGGCACAAGGCCTGAAATTGTTGGGGAGGAGACTAGTCGATTACATTGACTCCAGTGTTTTATTGGTACTTGATTTATCGATCTCGAAAGGATGAAGAGGCAAAGCCAACCTTGGCGGAATTTGAACTCAGAACATAGCGACAGGCAAAGTACCGCTAAGCATTTCATCCAACATACTAACGATTCTGCCAGCTTGCTGCTGTAATAATAACAATAATGATAGTAATAATTCTTTCTACTATAGGCACAAACTTGAAACTTATGGGGGAGAGGTTAACTAATTAAATTGATTCTAGTCCTCAACTGATACTTATTTCATCAACTCAAAATGACAGGAAGTAAAGCTGACTTTGGTGGAATAATAATAATAATAATGATTTCAACTTTTTGGCATCAGACCAGCAATTTTAAGGGGAGGAGGTTAATTGGAATCACTCGAGCCTATAGTTTCATGCCAAAGCGCACATCAAGTTTGACAAGTTGTGTCACCTCTGTTGCTCTTTAGCTAATATTACACAGACAGACACTGATATACACACATGTGGATGCATATGTATACACACATATAAATAAAAATTTCAAACTATATATATATATCACACTATTTGTATATATATATATCAAGCTATATATATTGACACTCTGATTTGTTTAAATAGGTATATGAGCATCTGTGAAATTTTGAAGATGAAAATTTTTTTTAAAACTTAATAATTTTCCAACTTCTTTATAGAATAATAATTAAGGCAGAATCATAATACAGGTTGATATCAAAAACTAGTGTTAATGGCTTCAGTACTAATTCTGATTTTCAATTACAATAATCTAAAGAAAAGCATTGCAAATTTAAAAAAAAAATATCATTACAGAGGAAATGATTAATCTGAAATCCCAATATATTTGCAATTGAATTGAAATTGGTTAAAATCAATGAAGAAAACGTGATTTTTCAAGAGGGAGAGATGTCGGGACTAAGCATATGAAGTGTTCTGATTGTGACAGCAGATTTAGTATGGAATTACCGGGGAGTTACGTCCCCTGAGCCTACTGTGATTGGCTAATTTGGTTGCTAAATTATTATGGGATAACACTGTAATCTGTTCAAGTGGTTCACTGCTGGTAATATCATCACTGGTCTTCGGAGTTGCCGTTTGTTTATTATTTATTTACCTTGTTCCAGTGCTAAAACATAAAGGTAAGCAGAAAATTTCGTCAACTTGAAAATTCTTCGGATAGTTCCTTTTCTTGCATCGTTCATGTAGAGTTGCTTGTGTAAAAAAGAAAAATGAAAAAGAAAAATCCCCCAAATAGTGTGTGCGTTTTGTCTTGAAGAGAAATACTTCCATTCTCTCTCTGGAAATGGTAGCCTGCTGCTATTATATCATTGTGTTATTCTTTCTTCTGCTCCTCCCACTCGTGAGATATTGGAAAATACCTACTATGTTATTCGGTTCCTCACTCTTATCTATGTTTCTTTCTCATTTGAAGTGGAATTTTATTGGTAGAAAATGGAATTTATAACTATGTTTGAATTCCGATAAACATGTAGTTGCAATCTACATTACCAACTGCGTAGTTCACCAATATTCTTCGATTTTCTTGGGAATTTTAGTGCTACAACGAATATCAGTTCGACTGTACCGCCAACTGCAATGATTTTACTCCGATTATTTTTGATCCGTATTCAATGTCGGGATCTGATTTAATACATGCCATTACGATAGTTACTCATTGTTTATAACCTATAATTACGTTATATTCTTTTAAACTTTTGTTTTCTTCAGTTTAAGAGGAAAAAAAAAACAATTAATAAAAGCGAAATGGAAAATAAAGCAGAAGAAAAAACAAAAGCAAAACGTATTTTCTTTCACAAAGTCAGGTAAAAACAATATGGAATATTTGTTTCATGTTTCTCATTAAGAAAACATTGGACCTCTTTGCTATACTTCTTTACACACACAGAGACTCACCTATTCATCGTAGTAGGGGCTTTAGCAACATGTTGATCCCGTGATCGACATATTTATGCACTTTTTTTATTCTTCAGGCTCTCATCTTATTACATTGACACAGAAAATGTAATAATGAATAAACAAGAGAGAAAAAAAAAGGCCAAGGCATTGACCTCCGAAGGTCAGTTTTCTTTATGGACTCTTTACTATTTGTTTTCTTTTTTTTTCCCTGCCTCTACCGCATTTAGAGAAATTAATGTCAGGATTAGGTTAGCATCGCAACTTTATTTCGCCCGCTTCAAAATCTAAGTATTCATGTCTATGAAAAACAAATTATTCGATTGAAAAGGAAAACAACTATTTCCACAGATTCGTCATTTACTTGTATTAAAATCTTCTTTATTAAGATATGTTTATTTTTTCCTTCGTTCATTTTTTAAAAAAAATACTAACAAATTAGTAAATTTTTATTGTTTGTAAAATATTTAATACAAGTCGGCACTGACTGAAATAGATGAAAGGCATTCAAGTTGTGACCATCCCATCTTATTTTTGCATTTTTCTTCTAGGTGTAGTGTATCATGAACATTATTAAAATGTGGCCGCCTGTTTTTTCTTCTGAAGTCTATTATAGGATGTTATTTGAGGGAGATTTAGCTGATAGTCTCAGATGTTTTTCAGTTAAAAAAATAAACAAACAAACAATGATTCATTAAAGTTATAGGTGATCATCACCAAGTTATATTTTCCGCGAAAGTAAATGAATCTGTAAAATATATTTTCTTAATCAAATATTTCTTTACCGAAATTCTTCTGATTTGTTCAACATATGAATTGCCCCCAAATTCCATTTGCAAAAAAAAAAAGTACCCATTGGAAAGAATCGAATAGCTATATTTATTCTTAGTATATATGTATGTATATGTGTGTGTTTATAATGTCTTGTTATTGTTTTTGTTTCCATTCTGATCCACGTACACACGTAGTACATATATATTTGGAGTTTTGCCAGGTAAACAACTACTTTCTCATGGCCTGGTGTTCAGAGCAAATTACATACTCTTCGATTAACATTGGACCATTACTGGCCAATGATTGAACCTCTACATCAGTGTTTCCCAACTCGGGGTCCGCAGAAATAGTAATGGCATTCCGCGATCGTGTTTATGATTTTAAAAAGGCTTTAGTTTAAAAACGTATAATTACTCAATTACATCTATATATTTAGTCGCATATATCTTTCAATTAGGAGATGAAACCTAAGTATTAAAATCAGCTCATTAAATCAGCGGGGTCCTTGGTAGTAAAAAAGTTAGGAACTCTTCCTGTTCATGGTCTTTTGATCCGAGAAATAGCAGCCAAATCTCCCTATCAAATCTCATCTATCAAATAAAAAATAAGCCCCAAATCCACAAATGGATAACGTGATCTTATATACAACTCTACTCGGCAAAAAAAAAAAAAAAAAAAAAAAAGAACTGGATGGTTATAACTGGGACAACTTTATCCATATTTGAGCGGTCAGTGCTGGCTTGGAACTCCACAACAATTTATTGTTATTAATTATGCCCTACAGAATCTTAAATTTTGTTATTTTATATTGTTTTTACTAGCATTATTTTTAGTAACTTTCGTTGATTTAATTACTAAATCCGTTTATTTATTTATATTTATTTTTTCTCTACAGCATTTGTTATTCTGCTACTATCATTGTTTGCAGATATCAAACCCCATTCTAATACGTGTATTTACTCACGTATATAATTATCTCTCCTATAAAATACTTGCCATGAGTGGACGAAATACGTGACTCATAGGTTGTTAAAGCACAGTTTTCTTCAGATCTTTTCAAACTTTATTAGTCGCCAGTGTATGAACATTACTAAACAATCATTGTCTCTTTATATAATTTGATATACACACACATTAATTTCTGACATTGGAACAAGATAAACCCCCTTTTTTTGTGAGGAGGATTAAATCATTCAACCCAGTAGTATTTGACTGGTTTCTTTACTTAACCAACAATTGTCTTAATATCGAATGACTAAATTAAATATTCCCATTTTATGAAGCAGCAAAGGTTTGCTGGTGTGATTTTTAATTATGACGAAATGTTTATATTTTTCATCAGATGACCTCGTCTTTTCCTCTTTCTCATTGCACGAAGAAAGTGTACTTGAAAGGAAGCATCATAGCCTCGTGACTTATCCACCTGTTGGCTAATGACTTCACACTGTCACTACGTTTATGATGTCACGATTTTGCTACTGTTTGTTCCTACTATTTGTTAAAAAGATTAGCACTACTAAGTTTAGAATTAGTTTTTAATACTTTCCAGTTAACTCATAACTAGTTAGTAAAATGAATAAGCTTATTTGTGTAAGGTTTCACGTTTTCCAATATTTTTTTCTCTTTTAGCCTTTCTCATCATCAGTACGTTCGCTAAAAAAATATATAAATATATAAAATGAATCTAAATACTAGCAGATTCCGAGGGGAATTTCTTAATTTCTCTTAGAAATTCGAAATGCTTTGATGTCTATAAAAAAAGAAAGAGGTTCACTTAATACATGTCCAATAATAATAATAATGTTATGACTCGAGATGTTTGCTTCGCCTTTACGTTTGTTGCTCTCTTTAACAATTAATTATATAAACTGAATTTCTTTTCTTGCGGCCCTAGTTTCATGCTTAGGCCTGAAGATTGCAGTAGCATGAAACTCCTGTCATGAACGCTCTCTCATATATATACATATATATATATATATATATATATATGTTATTCATTGGTTCCGTAAGGCTAAACCCCTTATGAGCGAGAAACCCAGGGTAACCCATAAACCGGCCTACCCCACTATATAATATATATATATATATTCATTAAAATACAGAGATGCCTATAATAGGACATCTAACCCGCTAGAAAGAGCAGCAAAAAACTCTATACCACAAAAATAGGGATAATTTCGAAAGAGAATGAAAAATAAAAGTTTTTATTTTTCATCCTCTCTCGAAATTATCCCTATTTTTGTGGTATAGAGTTTTTTGCTGCTCTTTCTAGCGGGTTAGACGTCCTATTATAGGCATCTCTGTATTTTAATGAATAATATATATATAGTCTATTGAGCTGGACCACTGGTGGTAAATTAAATTTCTAAAACTTTTTTGCTGCCCTATGATTTATTAATGAATATATATATATATATATATATATATATATATATATATATATATATACATACATACTAGTATGTGCGTATATATATATATATATATATATATATATATATACATACATACTAGTATGTGCATACCTACATCTACCTGTATATATGGGTACAGGACGTTGCAAACAAAATGTTGACAAAAAAAAAATAATAACCAGAGTACAGAAAACACACAGGCCACATAGAGAACATTTTCCTTCATCAGCTGCCACCATCTAACACAGGCGTTTCGAAGAGTATAGACATAGACTGAGGAATAACATTTTATTTCGGGATGTTCCTTTCATGAACCGAGAAAGAAACAAATCAATGAATTGCTTTTATGACAATTATCTCAGATTATTCTTGGCCTAGTTGTGAAGCTGCTTCTGTTAGGGAACTTGCTGTATCTTACTGTATACTAGATGAACCTACATCACAACAAGAAATGCAAAGAAGGGCAGTTCTGTCCAATTTACTATTTTACCAGGACCGATTTCGGAGATTGAACTGAGAAGTGAGTCTAAAATAAACAATTATCGTTAGTGCTAGGCGGTACTCTAGCATGGGCATGGTCTCTGGCCGAAACTAATAATAGAATAATAGAATCTTTTATCTGCTACTGGTTTCAGGACTGCAGCCATGATGGAGCACTGCGTTGAAGGGGTTAGTTGAAAAAATCGACCCCAGTATTTATTCTGTTGGACTCTTCTTGCCGAACCGACAGGTTATGATGATGTAAACAAACCAAAACTTGTTAAACGGTGGTGGGGAAAACACACACACACATGCATACCCGACGGGCTTCTTTTAGTTTTCTTGTACCAATTTTGCTCACAAGGCTTTGGTCACCCCGGGGCTATAGTAGAAGACACTTGCCCAAGTTGCCGCGCAATTGGACTGAACCTAAGACTACATGGTTAGGAAGCAAGCTTCTTGCCATACACCAATGCCTGTGCGTATTCATTCATGTAAAGTATGATAATATGGCTGAAGGAGAATACCACGTGTGTGTGGTGGGGGTGAGCATTCTATATAGTAGGTACGTATATGGTAAGGTCTTGTGTATGTAACGTGGAGTTGAAATGGAACTTCGATGAGCTGAGATTATTCAAGCAATTAATAGAGAAAAACCTCCTTGTAAGGATTGTTTAATTTTTCGTTTTAAAGAATCAAGCAAGGGAAATAACTCTAATAAAATCAGTTTACCGAATTTTTATATAATTAAGGCAACACAAACTGGATTGGATTTGAATTATAGTGTCAACTGTTAAAAGCAACGGATGTTTTGATTTCATTAGAACTACTCATTGACATTTACCCTTCCGCGGTTGATAACACGGTGAAAGGAAATAGTCATAGGAAAAATGTCACATTTCATTCATCTACATTCTGTAAATAGATAAGTAAAAAGAAAATTGGAAGTTACAACCACACACACACACACATAAATAAAACGTGATTTTTTTTACGCATATGTATAAATGAGATTATATAAATTGTGCGTGTGTGTGTACATACACACACACATATATATATATATATATAATGTCATATACTAATAAACGACTTATAATATTAATATATTATTAACTGTTATTTTTATAGTATTCCAGTGAAATGTGACAAGGAGACGATATGATATTTAATTTAAATAATGAATAATAATTGAAGTCGTTAAACAAAAAAAAAAAAATCCAAATTGCATTTAAACTGAAAATACCCGACTTGCATATGTAAAATTTATGTAACGTGAGTCCCTGTTGTAACCGTTCTATTTCTTACGGACAAATTACATCATACCATTTTAAAACTGCAACACGTTGGATAATGTTGTCTTGGCTTCTCTGTACGTAGGAAAAAGACGGAATGGTTCTAGTTGAGGTGCCTTTGATCATGGGCTTGCTCAATCACCGTTGCAGTTAAACGCAACTACAGAAATTTATATAATGACATACATGAACAAAATATTTACCCAATACCTCACACACACACACACACACACACACACACACACACACAGATATATATATAAACTCTCACACACGTAGTAAAACATTGATCGAAGCGTGTGTGCAGAAACCTTCCCCCACAGCGATTTACTTTCTTGAGCTTTTTTGTCTCTGTGATTCCCCCCCCCCCCTTCCTACATTCGATAAATATAGCAGAATTCCATTTACCTGGTCGTGTGCCTATCCCTGTCAGTAATGTGTTATTTATTTGAAAATTAAAATTTATACGATCTATCTATCTATCTATCTGTATGTATATGTTTGCATTTATGTGTGTGTGTGTTAACAAAAGAACATGAGATGCATGTTTTCATTAGCTTACAGCTGTTTTTGCTATAGGTAACCGAGTTCTAACTGGTTATTAGTATCGCCATGACTAATAACTGCCCATCTTCATAGGTGTACATATTCAGTGTGTGCGCGTATATCTTTTTTTTTTTTTTTTTACTTATTTCAGCCACCCGACTGTGGCCATGCCAGGGCACCGCCTTGAAGGGTTTTAACCGAACAAATCGACCCCCAGGATTTATTTTAAAGCCTAATACCTATTCTATCGGTCTCTAATATATGTGTGTGTGTGTGTTCGTTCGTTCGATTTTTGCAAATGGGAGAACTAGGATTCAAAAGTGACACGGAGATCTGAGATATGAAACCAATGAATGGCCCTCGAAATGCTAGAAATAACAATCAGATTTCCCATGATTCATACTGTAACTTCTTAGTAAAGAATACTTGGATAATTTAGTCATAATATACTTGCACATAGGGAAAAGATGGAACTAGTGGTAATCAAGAAGGAAGTGGAGTAATCTATGAACCCCTAGGGGAATACCTATTCCTTTCATATCACATTTCCATCCTTGGTTCTGGATGGAATACTTTTAATCATAAGCCCGCTTAATCAGAGTTGACCTGGGACTAAGCAATATCGACTGAGATGTTTCTATCGTTGCGATTTGAAAACCTAAACTAATATAAAGAAGGAACTTCTACATCAGACATAGGCAATTTTTTTCGAGAAGCGGGCCGCATCGGACGTGGTTCCTCGTCTGACGGGTCGCGCTACTAAGAAAAATTGAAGTAATTTTTTAATTGGCCTCCAGAAAGATATTCAGAAAGTCCCGCAGGCCGCAAGAAATAGTTGCCAAATTTCCTCAAATCGCAGTAAAGAATGAAGGAATAACTTGGACAATGTATTACAAGACGTACAAAATGAAATTAACAAAAAGATGGGGTTGTCACGGCTGAAATGTATTTGATTATCGGTCTACTAGATCAGTTCCGAGCTATGGTTAAACAATAATGGCTATGTAAAAGCAAAAAATCTAATTCAATAAGAATTCATAAAAATCTGTTAATAGTTATTTTTAGCAGATAAACAGCATTTTATGTGGTCACAAGACATTAATTTATTCAATGGGTTTTCCACCCTTGCACATTTTTCTCTTTTTATTTATCTTTTGTGACATTCAAAGAAGACGAAAGAATTTACGCACGCACACACACACGCACCTTGTTGCTTGTAAAATGTATTTGCATCAATGAAAGTAAACGTAAATTTCGATTACAGTAAAAAGAAAAATTCAGCTTCTCAAATAGACGTTATGTTTATAATTTCTTGTATTCTTATATTAAAAAGAAAGACGTTAAGACTGGTTAATTCACTTGTACGATAAGGATCGTAGTGAAACTTTTGTTTTGATGTTAACATCATGTCATCATTATTCTCTACTACTAAATAAATTACAGTATGAATTAACTGAAGGGTTTTTTTTTTCTTCCTTTCGTTTATTTGCCAAATATCAATAATCAGTCTCTATTAAATGAAAACAACTAGAACGAACCCCCGAAGCATCCTTTCTGCATTGTTAGATAGCTTTTTATATAGCGATTGCGTCGGCGACTGCCTCCATTACATATGCTGCTAAATGATAGTGTGAAATAAAGGCATATTTTGATAGCTTCCTTTCTGCTTGTACAACTGATATTTTCCCTTCGAAAAGGAACGAAAAACTAAGCACACTCAAATTTAGTCTTTTCAGCTTATTTATATAGCGATATACGTTCAAAGTTTACATCTCAGAAATCATCTTCTTTCATCCTGGCAGGGGTTAAGAAAATATAATACCTGTCAAGTACTAGGTTCGATTTAATCAACTAAACCCTGTTCTCCTAATTTGTGACCTTATGTTGAAAAAACTTACTATTGTTATTATTATTATTAGGGCGACGAGCTAACAGAATCGTTAGCATGTCGGACAAAATACTTAGCATTTTCTCCGGCTTTCTACAGTCTGAGTTCAAATGTCACTGAGGTCACCTTTGCTTTTGATATTTTCTGGCTCGCTAAACTAAGTACCAGTTGAACAATGCTATCCTCCTCGAAAATTTCAGGCCGTGTGCCCAAATTTGAAACCGTTATTATTATGGTGTAGAAAGGATGCATTCTACTGTGAGGCGCTCCATTTGCCGTCCACACCCACTGAACAGAAGACTGGGCATGCTGTGATGGATGATGTAAGGCATATGCTGAGTCTAAAATAAATATATCCAGCAATTCTTTGACAGTGAACACGTGTGGTCGACATTCGTCACTTGTATTTTTCCACAGCTCTTTGATAGAGCTGTAGTTTTGGGTTAAGAAAATTAATAAAAGTCAATAAGATATTTTTCATTTACGTTGTTTCAGTCATTTTATTGCGGCCGTGCTGGTGCACCGCCTTGGAAGTTTAGCAGAATGAATCTATCCTAGTATTTGTTTAAAGCCTAGTCCTTTTTCTATTGTTCTCTTTTGCCGAACCGCTAAGTTAATAGGGACGTAAACATACCAACACTGGTTGTCAAGCAGTGGTGGGGTACAAACACAGACTCAAAGACACACACACAAACTATGGGCTTCTTACAGTTTCCAACTATCAAATCCACTCAGAAGGCTTTGGTTGGCCCAAAGCTATAGTAGAGGACACCTGCCCAAGGTGCCATGCAGTAGGACTGAACCTAGAACCATGTGGTTGGGAAGCAAGCTTCTTACCACACAACCATGTCTAAAAAGGGTGCATGTTTTCTTCAATTTGTATTATTCTTTGAGGCATTTGTTTCCATTCATTATTATTTGCTTCTGAACTGTTTCAGAGAGATCTTTTTCTTGGCGAAAATGCTCGTAGCTTTATTTAAAAGCTGGAAAGCTTCAGGCATCTTTAGCTGTTTTATTTGTGTGTGGTTTGGGTCTGCTTTCTCACTCTACTTGTATTTATCTTCATGGTGCTGCTTCATTTTTATGAGATCCTCATTAGATATTCCATGCAATTTAAGTAACTCCATATATTATCTTAATTTATTTCATTAAATCCAACTTGGAGTGCCAGTGCAACAATCTCCTGTTAAACATTTTGTGTTGGCTCTTCAAAATTCTTGAAGTTTGTAATGCAGTCAGGATAGATTTTTTTGCTTCATTTCTTTGTACTTGTTTTCACCTCTTGACATACCTTCATGATATGTAACCTATCATTCCTGATATGTAACCATGCCAAAATTACTTTTAGTATCATTATCTGTGAATTTAATCTGTTGGTTAAAAGTGCACCACCATAAAAAAAAAAGTTTGCTTTGAATGTAACAGTACTATGCTAGTCCATACTATGAATTAGACTGGTAGTGCTTGAAAGCAGGAAAGATACTTGAACATGTCAGGTCATCCATGTTAGGTTGGTGATCTGGAGGAGTATTCTCCACATGGTGCAAGGCTTTGTTTTCAAGACACAAAGTAAACTGAATTTTGGAATTCCATTCTGGTGGTCTACTATTTCTTTTGCTTGCCATAAGATTAGAATTAGTGTAGTCTTTAATCTTTCTTAGCTGCTGTGTCTAAGAATGGATAAACAGCCAGTAGCTTGAACCTTAGATCTGAAACATTGCTACCAAATAAGAAGAGTCATGTGATTTTTGGCAGCCTTGAACTCTGGTGCAGTTTTTCTTTTCTTTAGAAATGTGTGCTTGCTTTGGTTATTTCTTTCTAAAGCAGACCAGTTTTCATCTATGTTAAAAAATATTTCTGCATTTTCTGTTATGATGGTTTTATTCCTTGTTATTTCTGTAGTTGCTACAAAAGTTATTACACTTTCAGCACAAACTTGAATTTTTATCTTCATTACTGAGGATAGTTTCTACTGTTGTTGGTTGTGGACTGATTGCTTTTCCGATAGCTACAGCTTGTTATTGTTGAATCTCTGCAACACTTAAATTTGGTTTCTAATGTTATAAATTTTCTGTATTTTTTTTTTATTGTGCTCGTGGACATCAGTGGCATGCATTTAACTGTCAATCAACAGGTATTAATGAAAGAATAAATATTTGCAAAGCAACATTGTGAGGTGCACTTCCTACTTCCACTCACCTCAAGACCAAGCAATAGCAAAACCTGAATCTGGCAGGCTTTGTAGTTGTTTGCTGCTTGACCTTTTTTGTTTTATACACTTGTTCCCTTCTACTTTTGTTATTTACTTCTTTGTCCCACTTTGTTATAATTTTCCTTTTAATACTGCTTAAAAGGCCAACAGAAAGGTAACTTGTTAGTGGAAACCCAAATAGAAAACCTTATGCACTTAGTACATTGAAGAAAGTAAAAGACCCTCTTCGGTCATGAATGACCATGGAATTGCATCTAGAAAGTTCCCCTCCGAGGTACAAGTCCAGGTAAGGTTGTTTATGGAAGACCAGCAGTCGCCCATGCATATCAGCCTCTTCATCTCCACACCATCAATGTTGCTCAAGGACACAACACTCAACTGGTCCAGGAATCGAACTCATTACCTTATGATTGTGAGCTCGGCATTCTAAGAAAGTACTTATGAGAATTTTAAGTGAATTAAGATCGGGTAGACATTACTTTAGAAGTATAGTAATTTGTATCTGTTAAATATGAATTCGTTTTTTACTTTATTTTTCCTTGTTCATTTTATATCTTAAGTACTGTAATAATTTAAACGATTAATTTCTCCGTGAAGTAAACAGTAGACTTATAAAGATTGTATCTTAGGTGATGATTATGAAATAAAGAAGTTGAATGATTGGTATCTTTAATTTTCATTATTCATTATTTTTTATATTTTACTGAATTAAAAACAAGTAAAAAAAAAAAAGAAAATAACAAAACAAAAGTTCATTAGGATAGGTGTACACTTCATGAATTTTGACTTTATAGTATTTTGCTTTATTTTATTTCTCATCAGTGTTATAAGGATATGAAGATTCTTTCTAACACTAATGTCTTCACGTTTGCCTGCAATGCAAAGGGTAGATAACCTTGTAAGGACCCTTTAACTATACATTTGGTCCTATTGTCCTATATTCCCATCAACCAAGAGAGGCACCATTACCATTGCATCACCATTGTCTTCACTTGGCATGAACTAAAGGTCTAATCCTATTTCTATGATCCTTGTGTGGATAGAAGAGAATTGCATCTATAATGAGGAAATAGAAATAAATTTTCATTTCATTGTCTTCATTCATCATTGTCCCTCTGGTGACGCATCTTTAATACAGCTGGGACTACTCTCAATGCCTGGCCCATCTCTTCAGAGTCGAGTGATACTTTAGCTCCCAACAATTATCAACACTATACAAAGCTCAGGTGAGGCTCACAAAGGAGTATTGCTCTCACATCTGGGATGGTACTGTTGTGAACACAGACAGCCTAGACAACATCTATTAAAGGACTTGTCTAACTGATTGGCATAAAGTCACTCCCAGACACATTCCAACGTCTAACCAACAGGCATGATGTCTCCCTAGCTCCTCAGAGCTGGTTTGGTTTGTGCCATTTCCGCTGAAGCACACCTGCTCCATTCATGTTTCCTCCTCTCATCAATGTAGTTTCAGATTAATTTAAGTTGGCTATGTATCCTCCTCATGTTGTGATCACCAATTTTACCTACCTTTTATAGACAGTTTTGCAAATCACAACAGTTTCTTTGATCATGGAAACATGGTTTGACAATCTTTGTTTATTTGAACAGAAAATAGTGACTTCTACAATTATTATTATGTCAGCTAATCAGAAACTCATCTGCCCTTATAAAAGAAAAGGGGTGGTAGTGGTCGTGGCAGCTTCTGTCAAGGACATCAATTTATTAGTATAACAAGTGTTTTCAAAATATATTTTTTGTTCAGATTTTCTTTCTGATTCATTGTTATCAGGTGCCAGAGTGACCTGGAGCTATCATTACTGCATGCAAAAGTCATCCAATAGAGCATTTGTTCCCAAACTATGAGTTGCGACCCACTGATGGGTCGCGAACGAAATCCTAGTGGGTCGCAAAAAGTTATAAAATTACGCATTAGCTTTGATTAACTGCTGTCTATTGAGATAGTTCAAGACTCATATTTTCAATACCAGACTGGTTGTTTTATCAAGCAGTAGGCTTTTTTCACGAACTTAACAAATTTTCTCAAGTTATTTATTCGTACGTAATCGTAAAAAGGAAAAGTCTGTTTTTACCTATTTATAGAGAACTTTAATTAGGTGCAGTACAACACTGATCGAGCCGCAGTTACTGCTTCGAGGTTTTGTATTAGAGTTAATACCTGCCCATAGGGTATGGAGACGTTGAAACAGTTATAAAAATTTGTTTCTTTCATTAATGTTTTTATCCAGTAGAGTTAAGTGGGTTGCCATAAACTGGTGTCATAAATAGTGGGTCGCGTCTCTATTAAGTTTGGGAACCACTGCAATAGAGGATTTACACTTAGTGCTGTAAAAGGAATATCTTCCATGGCATATACTTAGAGCTGTTGTGATTTAGACTAAAGAATGTTGAGTGGCTTTGCCTAGGACATCACATCATCAGTGATTTTGATTCAAGTTTTCAGCCAGTCTACTGTCCTTCTCTTGATACTACTAGGTTTTGTTATATTTCAGAATATTGTACAAATTTGTTGGATAGAAAAGTGATGTTATGTTATGAAATGTTAACCTTCTCTCACAAAAAATTTATGAATTTACTGTAATTATTTTGTAATTCAACTGAAACACTACCTGGTTCTTGGGTAATTAGTTAGCTTCAGTATAGCAACTTGTTTCTGTTCCATGTACATAGGCTTATAATCTAATTTGATATTTACTCTGATTTTACAATGAAAAACAAAACAAAAAGAAGTATCTCTTTTCTTCTCTCTTTATCTTGTAGTAATGAAGCTATCTGAAAGTTATTTATTTTAATGTTTGTTGTAGCTCTTTGTTTTATTTTTTAATCATCACCAAAGAAAATTTCTATTAATAATCTAATTGACTTTGGTGGTAATCTTATTTTGTTCAATGCTAGTGAGAGTGTCAACACATTTAATTAACAGTTATCTGTTGGTATTAAGTGCAGCAACATTTTATTTATTTGATCTGTATGATATCTAAGACAGGGGTGGTTATTTTACCTGTACATAAAATTCTAAATTATTTCTGATTTTAATTACTTATTTAATTGTGAAACACATAAATGTCTGGTTTTGGTGCCAAATTCAGAAGTTCCAATCATGCAACATGCATTGCTTTTTGATGCAATATATAACTTACCTAGTAGTTGGTGTTATTGCTTACTCTTAGGCAGCTCTCAACCACCATTCAATCCATGATCAGCCATCCTTTTACAGGCATTGCATACCTTGAACCACTTTATCCTATGTCTCTTCTTTTTTTTAAATGATGGGGTATAATTTGAAGGAAATTTGGTGGCTATTTGGGTTGAGCAGGTCAAGTGACCAGATAGAAAATCCCTCATTGGTTCATTGCATATATAAGGAGTTCAACTGGCAGTTTAACCCTTTAGCATTCAGATTACTCTGTCAAAGCTTATTTACTCACATTGTTCTGAATTAACCATGCTTTGTCTTGTAGCTTTGAGATTTTCAGTGATGTGATTGTTTTATCTTTTATTTTTTATTTGTTTCAGTCATTGGGCTGTGGCCATGCTGGGGCACTGCTTTGAAGGGTTTAGTATAACAGATTGGTTTCAATGCTTATTTTAAAGCCTGGTACTTATTCTACAAATCTCTTTTGCTAAACTGGTTATTTATGGGGATGTAAACAAACTAACATCAGTTGTCAAGCAGTAGTGGGGAAAAACACAAGTACACATTCACATAGATGTGTGTGTGTGTGTGTATATCTATATATCATCATCATTTAACATCTGTTTTCCATGATAGCATGGATTGGTTGGTTTGATTGGAGCTGGTAAGGCTAGGGGCTGTATGAAGTTCCATTATCTGTTCTGGCATGGTTTCTATGCCTTTCCTAATTATATATATATATTCAATAAGACATTCAATACTTCATTTCATTTTACTATTTATATTATATATTCCATATTCCACATTAATTTTATAAGAATATAAATAAGACATAAAAAACAGACAGAGTTGGAACTCTTTTAAATAATATATTCCTCTATACACGATCATACAAAAGCCTTTTTTTGTGTATTTTTTAATTTTAATTTTTATTCACACACACACACACACACACACACACACGTATAGGTGCTGGTGTGCGTGTGTGGTAAGAGCTTGCTTCCCAACCACATGGTTCTGGGTTCAACCCCACTGTGTGGCACTTGGGGTAAGTGCCTTAGGCCGACCAAAGCCCTTATGAGTGGATTTGCTAGACTGAAAGAAGCCTGTCGTATCTCCCCCTTTCTTAGCTCTCCTGAAATAAGAATTTCTAACTTCCGGTCAGTCATTGTTATGATCGGCCATTATTATGATTGACCGTTGACTGAACACTATTCAATTTTTTTTCTCCGTGTTTTTCTCCTTGTCTCCGTATTCTTTCTGTTGAAGAGCGTAGCTCGAAACGTCAAAGACTTTCCGTATTCCCGAGCGTCATACTAATATATACTTTTGTTATTTACACCACCTGTCCTCGTCTGTTGTTATTTTTTGTATATTCTCCCATATATATATATATATATATATATATATATATATATATATATATATATATATCTATGTGTGTCTGTGTTTGGACCCTCCATCACCACTTGATAACAAGTGTTGGTGTGTTTATGTCCCTGTAACTTAGTGGTTCAGCAAAAGAGACTGATAGAATAAATACTAGGCTTAAAAAAATAAATCCTGGGGTTGATTTGTTCATCTAAAACCCTCCAAGGCAGTACTCCAGCATGGCTGCAATCAAATGACTGAAACAAGTAAAAGAATAAAAGAATAAAAAAGGGTTTAATGTCAGTTTCGACCTCCTCCTGGCTTGCGAAAGTTATGTCCCCCAAATGATTCTGTAAACTACGAAACAAATGGTAAGTCTGAAGGAGCAAGGTTGGGAGAATAAGGTGGATGAGCAATTTTTTTCCAACCAAGCTCTTTGATCTTCTGTGATGTGATCTTTGCAGTGTGGGGTCGTGCATTGTTCTGATGGAACATCACTCCTTTTCGATTCACTAAAGCGGGTCTTTTTTTCTTCAAAGCTCGGTTCAAATGCTCTAATTGCTATACTAATATGGCTTTAGGGTTATGTAGCTTTAATTTTGTGAATATTTACTGAATGATGTGATAGCTTGAAGGACAGGAAAAAATGCTGAGACATGTTCTGCATGAAACCAAACAGTAAAGTTAATTATTTACATTATTTACAATTGATGACTATTTGTCTTCATCTTGTTTGTTGTTAACACAACATTTCAGCTGGTATACCCTTCAGCCTTCATCAGGTGTCTTGGGGAAATTTTGAACCTGGGTTTCCCCAAGACACCTGATGAAGGCTGGAGGGTATATCAGCCAAAACATTGTGTTAACAACAAACAAGATGAGGATAAATATCCGTCAATTGTAAATAATGTACATAATTTCTCATCTCTTAAATATAGAACAGTAAAGTTAATGCCGACATACTTTGTTATGTGCTATGCTATCAGTTAGCTAAATGTTGTTTCTCTTCATCACAAGTGTAAATTTTAATTAAGATTTCTTAGCTCACTATGTTACCATTTAATTAGGAGTAGATTTGTTTGTTTGAGGATTACATATGATATTTATTGAAGTATAGCTGAAGCTAATAACAGCCTGAATCCAGTGTTTATTTCAATGCAGCTACTTTCATCAAGGCAGAAAGAGATAAATAAAGAGCGTTGTCAATACTGGAAGATGTAGTGGGTGCATATCATATCTGGATTAATCAGGAAACTGTAAAATCAATACAAAACCATACCAGTATGGAAGGAAGTAAGGAAGAATTATCATCTTTTACCTGTTTCAGTCTTGGGTCTGTGGCCATGCTGAGGTATTCCTTTGAAGGAATACCCCAGTACTTATTTCTAAGCTTGGTACTTATCTTATTTCTATTGGTTTCTTTTGCTAAACTGTTAAGTTGCTGGAATGTAAACAAACTAACATGGGTTGTCAAGCAGTGGGGGGGGGGGGAATAAACACACACACAAAAATGATGGGCTTCCACATAGTTTCTGTCTTCAAATTTATTCACAAAGCATCGGTCAGCCCAGGGCTATAGTAGAAAGCACCTGCCCAAGGTGATGTGCAATGGGACTGAACTCAAAACCATATGGTTGCAAAGCAAGCTTCTTAGCCACAAAGCCATACTTTGCACCTAATTCTAACAACCACTCTCTTCCCCCCCCCCCCCCCATCATTTAATGTATAAAACATAAGTTTTATCAGAGAAGTTTCCAATTCACTGGATGCAGGCAAATATTATTTTTACTGTATTACAAAGGAACACCTTTTGAAAAAATATGTATATATATATATATATATATATATATATCTGTGTGTGTGTGTGTATAGAGTTCTATCTGATCTTTATCTTAATGGTCCCTTGGAAGATGACAATTTAAATTTAAATAGTTATCAGCCTTTTCAGTATTAGTCTATATTAAATTAGTCTCTCCTGTGACCAGTATTACATATTAAGTTGCTCATATAAAACATGTCATATCTTATCTTGTTCCATGCCATATATTTTAATCGTTCTACAGCTCTACTGCTTTTGTTCTGAAACCTCTTTGTTCATTAAGCTGCATTGAAGGTAACCTAGTTAGAAGAGAATATTTCTCCTTACATATTATAAGGTTTTATTTAATTAGAAATTACTTTTATGCTGAAGCCATGACTAAAATGCAAAGGCTTAACCCTTTAATGTTCAGATTACTCTGTCAAATGTAATGCTTATTTATTCACATTGTTTTGAATTAATCATGCATTGTCTCGTAGCTTTGAGATTTTGATGATGCGATTTATTAGTTTTAGGAGAACATCATAGGGGTTGGTATGAGAGGAAAAATCTGGCTAGTTTGAATATAAAACAGGTAGAATATTTGGCCCAGATATAGCAATTTTAAATACTAAAAGGTTAAAACCTTACCTAGAATATAAATATTTGGTGTGTAAAATCCAGGCATAGCTGTGTGGCTGCCAAGTCAGAGCCATATGGTTCTCAGTCCAATTCCATTGTATGGCATCTTGGGCAAGTGCCTCTAACTGTAGCCTTAGGCCAACTGATGCATTGTGAGTAAAATTAGTGGATTAAAAGTAAAAGAAGAATGCTGTACATGTGGATGTGAATTTTGCTCCATGATTAGTACTATATAAGTAAGAATGGTACAATCTCTGTTCACTAAAGAGTCTTGTAATTTTAGCTTTCAATGTGTCAGGACTAGCAGAATGAAATAAATACCTTACTTGAGGGTTAAATGAACATAATTCTAATATTCACAATCTCATTCAGCACTCAGTGAGAACTGAATGGG
This sequence comes from Octopus bimaculoides, assembly GCF_046866305.1. NCBI lineage: Eukaryota > Metazoa > Mollusca > Cephalopoda > Octopoda > Octopodidae > Octopus > Octopus bimaculoides. The sequence continues at coordinate 131,854,116 of NC_142928.1, forward strand.
TTGGTATCAGTTATCTGTATTTTCAAACCATTTCACTAATTTGCTTGATATCCATCACTTGTTTCTGTCATCTAAACTTGGATGGTCTCATCTAGAAAAGCTGTCTATAACTGCTTTTTCTTATTCAGCTCAGTTAATTTATTGCTATTACTAAGTTACTGGTAGCTATTCAAGACAGCAACCTACTCAAATAATTCCATCTCTTGGATTGCATTGTAAATTCCTATAAAATTTGGAAACCTAAATGGAATCAATTCCATTTGTTGGACTTTTGGATACTTAGCCTAAACAATAGAATTTAAGACTCTTGTAGGATATTTATTATTCAAATATTTCCCCCCCCTCTCCACAATGGTATTTCCTGTCATCTTTACCTTCACCTTTGTTCACTCATTACATTCACCTCTACCCTATTCTCTATCTGTCACTCTCCCCTCACATTCTTATGAAACTACTCTCCACCCATCTACTGTCTGTATCTTCTCGTGCTCACCTTCTTGTACCTTGAGAGTTTGCTCTGACACTCCATCATGACCATCTTATCTTCTTCCCAGCTACCCCCATCGACACTAATATAATGCAGGGTTGCCATGTACCTTCTCTATAGTAAAACACCTGCACTTGTACCTCTATTATATTTTAGCCTCTCAATACTTGGCATAAAGCCACTTCCCCCTCTCAAATACTCCCCCTTTCACTTAGTTGAGGGATCTTTTTCTTTTTACTTTTTCTGTTCTGTAAGTTACCTGGTGACCTCATTAGTGCTGGTGGCATGAGAAATGCATTCAGTACACACTGTGAAGTGGTTGGTATTAAGAAGTGCGTCCATCTGTTGAAACAATATCAAAGGTGACATTGGAGCTCAATGTAGCTCTGCAGTTTGTTAAATTCTATTAAACCATCCAACCCAGGCCGGCATAGAAAACTGACATTAAATTATGATGCACAATGAAAGAAGTGAATTAAAAGAGAACTCAGTCTTGGATTCTATTGTTTAGGATGCAATACTTTATACTTAAAATGCATCACCAACTTTCTAATTGGAAAAGGTTTTGCCCAGCAACTTTTCACCACCAACAAATTGGTTACCTCTCGTCTTTTGTACTGTAATATTGAACTTGTTGACTGCATTCAGACTGCCACTTGTACTTGTTCAATACACATAGCTCTCTTGTACAGCTATGTCTTAACTACATATTTTAAACTAAACACTTACTGTCTAATCTATGAAATTATCCTCTAACAATTTAAATTGAACATTAATTGTATTAACCTGACCTAGTTATACTAAGCAACCAGTCTGAGAGGGGCTAAAAATCAATAAATGCTATCTTTCCTTCCTTCCTCAGACAAACTAATATAAAACAATTCATAATTGATTACCTTTTATAAGTTATTCACATGCACTAAACTTCCTCTTTGGTTATAGATTACAGCAACTGGTAGCTGGCTGTTTTAATCTAAATTGATAATTGTAATATTTAGTTATCCACCCACATCTAATAGTTTCATTGCTTACCGGAGAGTATGTTGCATAATTTTTTCAAATGACTTTGTTTCTCCTCTAAAAATATTGTAGTTGTCTGAAACAGTTTCTTCTCCCATAAAGAAGCAAAATGTACAGGCAGCAACTCAAAGGAAACTTTTGATGTGAGCAATATTATCTATAGCATCATGGCTTTGTTGGAAACGAGAGAGAGAGAGAGAGAGAGAGAGAGAGAGAATTCTTTGATGGTGAATCAAAGTGAAAAAAGGATATTGATTGATTGATACATGAAGAGGTTACTGTACTGCTACAGATTTTTATTCTAAACAAATCGTTCATGCTGGGTGAAATTGTATTACATGTTAGAGGATGGGGCAGGAGTTTCCTAACAAAGCACCAAAGCAAGGTACTGAGATTCCGACATTGAAATTTAGGCATCACAAATGAAATCTTACTGTGAATAACTCAAAGGATAGCTTTATTGTCATCATTCACCAATGCTAATTTTTACTTTAAATATGTTTTTTGAAAAATGTTATCTTATTTCTGAAGCCGTCATTTTTGTTCATTTTTAACATTTCTAATAACTCCTACATTCTTTCATCACAAACTCTCAACCAAATTATTTATAAAGAACTGAATAAATTGCAATCCTCAGTAATCTGATATTTTTCTGATATTTGTATGCACTTAACTTCTCTCATCTTCTCTCTCTCTCTCTCTCACGCCCCCCTCTTTCTTACATCCTAAATAAACTTCTATTGCCTTCTCAAACCACTCACCATCTGTCAGAAAATTATTACAAGCTGACAATTGTCTACTGCACATAGCCAGCAGAATGGTTTTCTACTAAAACCTCCATGGGATATTATATACATAACAGAGATTATTAACCTTATGCCTGTCTAAAGCATTTTCATAAGTTCGTCCTAAATGTCCATGCTTCTTTTGAGATTTTTGTTAGCCCTTGTTTTGTAGTTTCTGAGTAATATGAAGCTTTCCTTTCCTAAGTTTTGAGCTACACTGGTAGTTGAAAAAAAATTGGGGATGTATATCATATATAATACATAGACTCTTGGGGAAATATGTCCTGTATATCATGTGATATACAGGATAGGCAAAATTTATAAAACAGCATTCTTCAATGAGTGTACAACTGATATTAGCAAAATACATAGCCTTTATTTAAAAGAAAATGCTAGTGTAACCCTTTAGCATTCACATTATTCTGTCAATAGTAATGTTTATTTATTTACACTATTGGGAATTACTCATGCATTATTTTGTAGCTTTGAGATTTTGATGAGGTTACTGTTAATTTTTAGAATAATATTGTAGGCTTGGTGTGAGGTGCCAGCTCTGGCCAGTTTGAACATAAAATATTTTGGCCAGATATGGCCAGTTTAAATTCAAACAAAAACAGTAAACTGTATGATGTCCTTTGTCCAGTTTACTGCCATCTAGTTCTCTCACATTTGTTGTCTGCATCTTCATTTTTGCACATTTCCTTGAATTTGATGAATAATCTTCTTACATTATTCATCACTTATCAAACTAAAATGGCCTTATCATTATACTTTTAATACCTGTTGTTCACATAAACCATTAATGTTATTCAATTCTGATGATATTCTCTGTGCTAACATATATTATTTCCACTGCTTTGTCACAAAGTTCCTGAATTCAGTGAAATTCCAAATTTTGTTTTATAGACTCTCATTATGAATGGACTTCTTAAGTTAGTGTTCATTTCCTAACCTCAAATATCTGAAATATAGAATAACAGAACTCTCATCCTTGTTGTTTTAAATTGCTGATCAATCCTCCTTTTATTAACCGTGTAAAAACTGAAGAAACAATTATAATTGATTACCTATCTTTATCATTTCTTTCCTAGAAAAGCTTCAAAATAGCCATATGCATTGGAGTCTAATACTCTAATATTAATAAATCTTTGTATTGAACCCCCACCCATGAGCACTGAGGGTATAGAACAATATCTTCATGATGTCTATTTTTATTTTTTAATGTTAAAATATGTGTAAAATTGATGTGCATGGCAAAAACCTTGAAATAGGTTTTGCCATTATTTTGATGGTTACAGACAACAGATGAAATGAGACTGTCTTTGTAGATTTATAAAATGTCCATGGGCTGCAACACATAATACTAGGTTAAATGTGATTTTAGAGGACATATTTAATTGCCAGCTCACTTGAAATATTCTAGTTTTAATGCTATAATATCTATTTTAAAGTATTCATATTTATATCATCATTATCATCATTCATCGTCCATGGTCAATGCTGGCATAGGTTGAACAGTTTGACTGGATATGATGGGCCCAAAGGACTGTATCCTGCTCCAGTATCTGCTGTGACATAGTTTCTATGGCTGGATGCCCTTCCTAACACCAACTATTTTACAGTGTGTGTAGTGGGTGCTGTTTTCATGCCTCTAGTACTAGTGAAGTCATCATGTAATTTTCAAAACTATGAACCCTAAGAAGTGGGTGGGTGGGCGGGATGGTGTGTGTGGGGGTGTGACTTTGTGCTAGGAGACAAAGGGCAAAAAAAAAAATAAAAGTATGAAAGAATGAGCCAGAACAGAACAAATTTTTTTCACTGTACAGGAGCTGCATGACACATAATTATGTTTCAGAACTTTTTTAGTTACTTCTCAATTACCAGATTAATATGATGGCTTAGTTAATTATTTTACTGAATTTCAGAGTTTGTTGTAGCACATAGATAATGTGTTCCATTAGAAAAATGACCATGAAAAAATTAAAAGAACAAAGTTAGACAATATTCTCCTTCCAACCACATAGTGAAACTCTCAAACTTAAGTGATTTTGAAAGATTTAAATCATAGATTATGGAGGTAACAGTATAACATTTCTCTAATTCTATACATTATTTTTATCATCAAAGTTGTATTATGTTTATATTGTATGCAAAGTAACCAGTTATTGTATCTTAAAATTATCAAATAAAATAACATTGAATTAGAAGGTATTGAAAGTAAAGATTTATGAATTTGTCCTTGTATTGAAGCTGTAAACATTAACTTGTAAAAAGTGGCACATAAGGAAACTCCTAGTTTGTTTGATTATGACCCTATTGTTATACTGGAATTCTTTAAATGTTATTCAATTCTGAAAGTTCAAAAACAAACACTGTGGTCTGTAAAAGAAAATGCAAGACAAAATACTCTATTGATAGCCTTTTTTTATGGAGCTATTTTTATATGGATGGATCTATATTGTTGTAGCCAGGTTAAGTGTGGTTTTCAAATAATTGATCAATCATTATAGTTGAAACGAAAGCAATATCTCTGGCTGTTGTATTCATAAGAATAACAACAACAACAAAAAATTTTGTTTTGCAATTCACCCTTCTACTGAGCAATTCAAAACAAAATCATGCCTTTACATATTAAGAAATCTACAAATGAAACATCTTTAGGTTATGATACAGTATGTTGTTGGTGTCCTTGCCATGTTAGCTTCTATTGGATGAGAAATTTAATAGAATTGTCATAGAAATTTTATGACAAAACAAACTGTATTGGTAACATACTGTATAGTGATTATAATCTTGCATCTGTAAATATGTAGTCTATTGAAGAGGAGAAGCAGGAAGTTTCAAAACTAACTCCACGAGTTCCTTTATAATCATGATTGCCTATCTCTAAAATAGTTAAGAGTAACCACCCTCTCCACACCCTAGTCTATCTCTGCTGGATGTGAATTAACAAGTAAACATAATTTACGTGACTGATTACAGTTTTTATTCTGCAACATTGAAAAAAAAAAAAAATTCTTGATTTCCTTAAAGTCATATAATAAAATCTAAGTGTGTAAACCTCACTATCCCCTCACACTAACCCTTCTGTTATCGTATTTCTATTGAAATACGCTGCCTTTGTGGTTTCAGTTAATTTTGAAAAGATGAATTTATTAAGCTGATATTTGAGACATGAATTAACACAAACTTTCGATAAAAGGTTTTAATTTAGTTTACTTTAAAACAAGAAGCTTGTATCATAGGGGCCAAATGGTGGTCTGAGATGGGTTGTTATCAAAAGGGTTAAAATATTAAAAATTTTTACATGCTTTTTGACCCATACATATTTACATATTTTGAAAGCTGGTCTCTCTATAGATTTTAAAAGAAGCTAAAATTCACTTAGCTATCACCATATGGGTGGGAAATTTCCAGTGCCACATAAAAGACCAATTAACTCATTTTGGTAGTATTAAGGAACTTTAAAACATTCAGTTACATGTTGTGTGAACACATTTACCACTTCTCTATTTTAACCTGATTATTTGGAATAACCATTTCAATAATGGCTAATTCATTGTAGTGTGACTAGATAAAACATTTTTATACCAATACTCCTGAGACCACTTTTGGTTCTATGATACAAATTTCTTGTTTTAAAATAATTTAAATTAAAACCTTGCATGATAATTTCATGCTAATTTATGTTCAAGATAGGAGATTAATATGACAAAAGTTATTTCATTAAATTCTTCATTAATTTCAAAATTAATTTGGTTGTTTCTCAAGGATTATAATTTATTGATAGTTAACCATATATGCTTTCTTCCGTTCTAAGTGTTAACTATATCTCCTCACACAGTCAACACGTCTCCCAACTAACCCAGTGTTTCTCAATTAGGGTCCATATGGCTCTTGGAAGGCCATATGTTTTTGTTGTTAAAATTTATCTGCAATAAATTGGTTATACTTCTACAAAACACAAGATATTTTAATAATTATTCTTATGCAATTCCTTATAATAATTCATTATAAAAATATAATAAGCTCAGTGGTTAGAGTATTAGGCTCACAATCATGAGGTAGTGAGTTTAATTCTCAGACCAGGCTGTGTGTTGTGTTCTTGACCAAGACACTTTATTTCACATTGCTCCAGTTCACTCAGCTGTAGGAATGAGTTGTGACATCACATGGTGCCAAGCTGTGTCAGCCTTTGCTTTTCCCTTGGATAACATTGATGATGTGGAGAGGGGAGACCGGTATGCATGGGTGATTGCTGGTCTTCCATAAACAACCTTGTCTGAACTTGTGCCTCAGAGGGTAACTTTCTAGGTGCAATCCCATGGTCACTCATGATTGAAGGGGGTCTTTTCTTTAATAGGGTTGTTTTAAGTATCAGATGGCAAGGAGGGTCCACCTGAGTAAAATAGATCCTTAGATAAAACAAAAAATGGCCGAGAAACAGTCTCACAGTTACCCCACATACATTCTGAAATCCAGTGTCTTAAAAAAAGAAAAATTAGATTTAACAATCTAGTAGGAATTAACAACGATAAACCACAAAATACCATTAATTCCAGAAAATAGAGTATTACACTGTTGTTCCATTCTCCCAAATTACCTGGCGCCGGTGGTTGTTTGCTCTGTTAGAAATATCTTCTTCAAAGCCAAACTTCCTGAAATCCAAACCCTTGACATTAAAAAAAAAAGAAAAAAAAAAGTGCAACATCTTAAATAATCTAGAACTAGGGTACATTGATATACTGTGTCTGAAGGAATAGTCACAGCTGCAGTGCCTTTGATTATAATTCTGCTTGATCAGGGTTGACTTGGGACGAAGCACCTCAACACTTAGAAATCTAACCCATGAATGACACTAACTTTGTAATCTCTGCAAAATGCTTGGTTTATATTCTGATGACTTCTCATTTTATTTGACAAAACATAAGCCAACCTCTTTCAGAACTTATAACTTGCTGGTCATTGAGACATTATTATTGGAACAGTGCTACTCTATGGTTTGAACTTTTAGATAACTGTACTGATGTTGAGTAACTGGAGAAATAATATGGTATGGTCATTCTCAATGAAATATGTCTTAAGATATATGAGTCAGCAACTTCTTTTTGTAATGATCCACTTTTAATTTTTTGTTATATGGTTAAAGATGTGGCTGAGTGGTCAATTCTCAATCATGTGGTCTTGGGTTCAGTCCCATTGCATGACACTTTTGGCAAGTGTTTTCTACTGTAGCCCCGGACCAAGCCTTGTGCATGGATTTGGCAGATAGAAATGGAAAGAAAGGCCTGTTGTGTGTGTGTGTGTGTGTGTGTGTATACATATATATATGTATATATATATATATATATATATATATATATATATGTATATGTATATATGTATATGTATATATGTATGTGTTTGTGTGTACTCTAGTCTAAATATCATGTGATGGTTGTAAATGATGATGATAATTATCTTCATACAAGTGATGTGGTTCATTTCTAGCCTTTTCTGAAAAACATGTCTACCTGTGGGAAATTATTTCCTTATTTGGAAACAGGTGAGGGTTGGTGACAGGAAGGACATCAGGCTGTAGAAAATCTTCCGCAACAAATTCTGACTCCTGCAAGTATGGAAAAGTGGATGTTAAATGGTTTGCACGTACCATATACCTTACATATATTAATATATCTGCATATCCCACCCATTTCCATCTGCGGCAATGCCCATGTAAATAACAAACAAAGAAATGGCACAAAAGACTACAAGTCATCTGCTGCTCAATGACCCAGAAATAAAACTGTTTTGAAAATTCTTTTTGAAAAGGTCCAAGGACCTGTTGCTGATCTTATATTGAACCAAGCAAAGCCCTTTCTTCTAAGCTACACCAGTAACTTAACCATTCATCTTTCAGATTACTTTGTCAAATGTAATGCTTATTTATTCACATTGTTTTGAATTAATCATGCATTATCTTGTAGCTTTGAGATTTTGATGTGACTGTTCATTTTTAGATGATGAGAGGCCAAATCTGGCCATTTTGACCACAAAACAGAATATTTTGCTCAGATATTATCAGTTTAAATGCTAAAGAGTTAATAGTTGTTGTTTACTGGTGTTTTATTAGCTACCAAGTGTGACTTTATTGTTATTGACTTATTAAATAGACAAAAATACATGCAATTTTATCTCAAGGTGATAATTATTTTAAGTAGTGGAAGAAGGGAGGGTGTATTATATCTCTAAAACGATTTTTTTCTAATTACCTACTATCATACCTGCTTACTGACATGTCTTATTTTATTGAAATGGTAAACAAGCTTTACACTTTCATCAAAATATAGTTTGTATAGAATAGTATTTTATCACCAAACCGCCATATCTAGTCATTTATAATTATAATTTGTACCGGTATTTAGATTTAGACATAGATAATCTCTGTAAGCATGAAGGGAAGAATGGGTATAAATGTAAAAAGAAAAAAAAATGCCCCAAACTGGCTGTTTTTTCCCCCTAAGACTGCTAGTTCAGTTGATAATAGAGGATATTTTTTTACTTTAGAAAGTGACTAGTTAGTACTAGACTTTCATTTACTTAATGCAAATTGAATATCAATAATAAGAATTACAATATTCTTCTTGTAGTTCCATGTTCTTTTTAATCAAGTAAATTTGTTTTAATATCTTAAATTTTATTAATACTGCATAATATATTTCTTTTCATTCATATTATCTTCTTAACCTCTATTATTCTGTCAGTAACATTTGTAGCAGTTATCATCTCTATGTCAGAACATTTTCAAACATGCATAGATTCTTTCCTCAAGTGAAAATCTTGTTCATCCTTCAGTTGATTCATAATTGGATATGTATAATTCTTTATTATTACCAGTGGTTTAATGCATGAATACAGTTTGTATTCAGAATCCTATAATCCATCCTATATCTAACAAGATTGCAAAATATTGCAAAGCTTCGGTAGGTCAGTATTGATTAGAAGATATTTAAATGTCTTACTGATATTGCTTCCGTTGCTGTTACAAAACTTCTTTTTAAAGATTCTACATTACTTCAGGTTACATTATTTCCAGATAGTATGATAAGACATTCACTTGTCATGCTTTGAGATATTGAAGTAGCCACCCACTGGAAATTCTTAAGCTTTCAGAAGAGGTCTTGAAACATTTCACCAAACTCTTAGCAAAGACTTGTGGGTCTATCTAATGAGCAAGAGTTGTGTGATATGAATTGAACAATAATTTCTTTGTTTCTTCACAATACAATATGTTGCTCTGAATGAATAATATCTTTGAATGGTCAATGTAAAAATTACCCCTGCTGAAATAATGACTCCTGACTTAATCTTTTAGTTTTGAAACCAGCCATATCTGCCCAAATATTCTACCCGTTTTATGTTAAAATCAACCAGATCCAGCCTCTTAACACCTACCTTACAATGTTAGTCTAGAAATAAATAATCATATCATCAAAATCTCAAAGCTACAAGATAATGCATATTTGACCCTTTAGTATTTTCTTTTATTCTTTCATTTGTTTCAGTCATTTGACTGCAGCCATGCTGGAGCATCACCTTGAGGGTTCTTATGTTGATTGAATTTGTTACACCCCTTTCCTGAGAATATATGTTTCTCTTCAAATGCTGGGAATAATTAAGTTACATAAACCATATTGAATCACACCTACCCTTTTTTAAAGAGAGTTTGATAAATGTTTTACAAAAAACTATTTTCTATCTAAAGTTAGCAAGCAAATAAGATGGACTCGTGATGTTGCATTTTGCCTTTGATTTCACATAAATACAGGATGGTTGGATGAGTAAGAATTCAAAATTATAGTTATATTAACATTATTTAATGATTCATTTCTGTAGTTGGCAATAAATGATTAGTTCGATGAAAATGGCTTTAAATATCAATGAGAGAAAATTTTAATGGAGAGGCTGAAATTAGATTATTTCATGTTTTAGTTTTTAATAAAAAATTGTGATTTGTTCATAACTTGATTTAATATTTGAGTCATCAGTGGAAAATGAAATATTGAAATTTGATATTTTTTCTTTTCATATGAATCATCTGCATGATTTGCTGGCCCATGTTTTGCATTTTAACTACAAACCAACTAACTATTGAGTTGTCAAATGGATGTGGCCTCTATTTTACAGTTAGGCTGACTGAAACAACTGGGGCCCATAATGCCTAAATACAACTATGTGCTGTTGGGCTGAGTTCAAAAATCATTAACTGGACTTATTAATATAAAAATAAAAAAAAATTTTGAAAAAGGAGCTATCCTTTCTCTTTTTGAGTTATTCATAAATAATTTCTTTTAGATTCTGTTATAATTTTGAATATCAATATTCAGTTGTTTAAACTACATTAAGTCTGGCCATCTATGTCTCACACTTAACATGTATACACCACTGACTGATGTCTTTGTCCCAGATAAAAGCCTCTTATAGAAATCCTGTGTTTAAAAACACAATATATGTTGGAGGGAGATGAAAAACTGTCCCAGCAACAGCTAATGAGAATGCCAGATGCACTTTAGTCTTCTTGGGCCTTGTAATTGACATGTACTCATAGCCAGACACATGCCTGGACAAGAGTTGTCACCTCCAGTATAGGAAACAGTGAATAATATGTTCACTGGTATTGCAAACAGCTGTTGGGCTGAATAAATAATCTGGTGTATGCAATCAAAGCAGTATTAAGTTAAAACAGTTATAGCTATATTGGTGCTATACTTAGTGTACATACACCACAAAATATATTGGAGGGTGGTGAAAATTGTCCTGGCAGCAGCTATCAAGAACACAAAACATATTTTGCCCTTCTTGGGCCTTCTCAATGATGTGTACTTGCAGCTAACCACATGTCTAGATATGATTTGTCACCTCTGATATAAGAAACAAGGAAAAATACATTTGGCATTCTTGCTAACCACTGCCAAGGTGGTTTTTTCCACCTCCCTCTGATATATGTGCTTTTAAACCCAGCATGTCTACAAGGTGATGGTGCATGGCTTGGTGGTTAGAGTATTCAGTTTATGACCTTAAGGTTGTGAGTTTGATGTCCAGCAGCATGTTATGTCCTTGAGCAAAACACTCTGTTTCATGTTGTTCCAGTCTACTCAGCTGGCGAAAATGAGTAGAACCTTCATTTCAAAGGGACCAGCTTTGTCATGTTGAATCTCCTGAGAACTATGTTAAGGGTACGCATATCTGTGGAGTGCTCAGCCACTGTGCATGTTAATTTCACTGTTCCGTTGGCTGGATCAACTGGAACCTTCGTCATTGTAACTAATGGAATGCCAGTCTATGTCTATAAGAAATTTTGTCTTGGACAAAACCCACTGTAACTTACCTGTCATTAAGTATGATATATAAATGGCTATTTTAATGTAATCCTGTGAGTACATGCTGTTAACAAAATCCAAGAAGGTTGAAATGCACACTATGTTCTCGCTAGCTGGTGTTGGGGTGGTTTTTCAACTTTCTCTATGATATATACATTGTGTTTTTAAACTGGATGGAAACTACAGTAGCCTACCTATTTCTGGTGTATATACATTAAATAGTGACAGCAATTTGGCTGCTATCTTTAGCATGTTGAACAACTAGTTAGAATCTTTATTGGCTTGAGATTGTATAGGAGAGACAAGCTGGATTCACAGATGATGTAGTACATAGTTTAACTAGAAGTACATAAAGGAAAATGTGGGGTGAACTAAGATGCAGTTTTGAAAAGTAGCCTTTAAAAGCAAGAGTTTGTTGGAGTGTGTTAATATTACAGACTCATATAAGGCAGCAAGCTAGCAGAATTGTTAGCATGCTGGACAAAATGCTTAATGGCATTTTTGTCCCATCTTCATGTTCTGAGTTCAAATTCCACCAAGGTTGACTTTGCCTTTGATCCTTTTTGGGGTTGATAAAATAAGAACCACTTGAGCACTGGGGCTGATGTATTTGACTTACCCCCTCCCGAAATTGCTGGCCTTGTGCCAAAATTTGAAACCAGTTTTACAGACCCATGTCACCAATGATATCCTCAAGAAATAGACATACACCTGATGATTAAAAAAAAAAAAAGATCCTCACAAGGATTTGGGAGGCAGAAGGTTTTGTATAATATATATATATAAAAAATTATTACATTTTGTTGTTAAGACAATTGTATATGCTTTACAGTGCAATGCACCCCATAATGCTAATTACTTAACTATGAAGTAGAAATTGCACTAATTTTCAGTTAAGATGATTGCCAGGAAAGCAATTGTAATGTGCTGCTTTGTTGATTATTCCCACTAAACTACGATCAAAGGTATTCCAGCTGTGATAATCTTGTATTTTGTTTTCAGAGAAGATAGGAAAATTTGAAGGAGATTTGGCTGATTCATTTAGTTGGCTAGGTGACTACATTGTCTTTGTTTCTGTCTGTATCATACTTTCACCTTTCATCACTAGACACAAGGCCATCTCCCTCAATACTATTCCCCTTCTTAGTTGGGGACGCATTTGACTTGTAAGTTACTTGGTGACCTTACTGGTGCCATGCAAAAAGCACCCAGTACACTTTGTAAAGCGGTTGACATTAGTAAAGGCATCCATCTGTGGGAACCATGCCAGAGAAGGCAGTTGAGCTTGGAGCAGAGGTAGGTTGCTACCTTATGTGAAACCATGAAATCCATACAAGCATGGAAAATGAATGATGATGATGATGATGATGTCCTTTGTTGAAAGAAAGAGTGGAATAATTGCAATCATGCTGCTCTGTTGAAATTAATAATCATAGGCTTTTTTCATATCATACCATAGCAATTGTGTTATGCCATTTGAGCACAGGGTACAGATTAACTGATTAATTAACATAATACTTCATGTGAGTAGTTTGAAGAGATCTGGCAGTAAAATCAATTACTCTATCAAGATGTAAATTTCAATTACTTCAAAATGATCCATCTACACAAACAAGAAGAAATATTAACCTCACCTTCAAAATTCAGATTTGTTCATGACTTTCAATTAACAATATCATTAATTCATGACCTTTTTATTTATTTTTAAAAAAATTATTTTTAACTTAAGCTTTTTATTTCTGGGAAATCCTATTTTATTTCTGAATCATTGAATTTCTGTATAACTTTTGCCCTTTGACAGTATTTGATCTCAGAATGTTACTGAATACCATTTGCAGTTTACTTGATGCTCTAAGGTAGTGTTTCTCAACCATTTTTTATTTTTAGATCCCTTTAATTCCTATTTTACTTGGATGTGCCCTCCTAGCCATTCAATGTTTAACCTTTTAGCATTTAAACTGGCCATATCAGGCCCAAATATTCTACCTGTTTTGTGTTCAAAGTGACCATATCCAGCCCTTCACACCTACCCTACAATGTCAGTCTAAAAACGAACAATTACATCATTGAAATCTCAGAGCTACAAGACAATGCATGATAAATACAAAGCAATGTGACTAAATAAGCATTGTCATTATTAGACTTTGATTATACCACCAAGTCTTAATCAGTCTTTATGTGTGAATATTACCTTGAAAAATTGACCAACTGACCAGCCATATTTTTTTCTCTTTTAAATATATAGCCTTCCATGAAATTGATATAGTGGCAAAAAGGCTGAATTTATAGAGTACTAGACTCCTCATGGCTCTATTCTGAAAGTCATTACAGTTGTTTTAAGATACTTAATTCTATGTGTTTTAGTACACCTTCTTATTATAAATGACTCAGTGGTTAGAGTGTCTGCCTCACAATCATGAGGTAGTGAATTTGATTCCCAGACCGGTCTGTGTTGTGTTGTTGAGCAAGACACTTAATTTCACATTGATACAGTTCATTCAGCTGTAGAAATGAGTTGCGATGTCACTGGGGTAAAGCTGTTTCAGCCTTTGCCTTTCCCTTGAGAGGGGAGGTTGGTATGCATGGGTGACTGCTGGTCTTCCATAAACAACCTTGCCCGAACTTGTGTCTTGGAGGATAACTTTCTAGGTGCAATCCCATGGTCATTCATGACCAAAGGTAGTCTTTATATTTATAAACTCTTTGGTTATATTTGTATGATACTAGGACCTTTCCCAGAAGGATATATACATATATAGTCATAGAACTGGAGTCTTGGAAACATTTACTATAAATACAAATTGCAGATGAATCTCATATTATTATGAATATATTTATTTATAAAGTTGATATTAGACTTGGCTATTTAGATTAAATATCTATATATTTTAAAATCTAATTATATAACATTTCTGTGAAGTCAATAATATAGCCAAAATAACTAGATTTTTAGATATGAACTTGTCCTTGGAAGCTTCATCCCACACATTTGCTGATATAAAATGACCAAAACACACTTATATAGTAGATAATACTGTTGCTATGGCCGGAAATCATCTTCAACTTGACTGTTATTTCTGTACCAAGCTGGATTAAGCTATACAGCAGCTATTTTCAACCAATCAATACACTGTCTTACCTGAATTTCAAGTTCTTTATCATGATGCAGATTATGATATAGTATTAAAGGTTTTGGGCTGAAAGATTTAATCTATTAATGTCTTTTTACTATTGTTTTTTTTCTTCTTTTTTTTCACCCTGGCTTCCTTCATTTTCTGTTTTGCATTTTTTTCGCAGCCTTTCATTTTTTATTCAAATAGATTTGAAACTTATCCAAACAGTTTGTTTCTGATTATTGATTAGTTGTTTCATGTAATTATTTGAAGTAGTTAACAAGTCAAACAGGATTAATTTTATATATTATGTTTATGACGATTGTATGTTTTGTGGGTGAATAACAAACATTAATAGAATTTACTTTACAGTTAGATGACTGACATTTTTTTTTATCTGAAATCAAATGTTTTGATGCTTTTGGTTACTTCTGTGTATTTTTTGTGATGAAGTTGACCTGATAACTGTTTATCTCATATTTTCTCTCTGGCAAAGAACATACTATAAGTAGTTTAGAGATTTCTAGAGGAGTGAGTAAATGAGCTTGGTAGGTGCATATTGAATTGCTGTTATTTTCAATTTCATTGGATCTAATATCTAGTTTGTAGCTGAAGGCTTAATGTGGAAGAAAGTCGTGGTTGATTTTGAGATTATATAGCGTAAGTTTGTAAAGGAAGATACTTAAGCTACAGAAGGAGAGCTAAGAAAAAGTAATATTTGTTTTATAGTCTAAATGGTTGATTTCTTTCATGTCTTTATATTAAAAAAAAAAAAAAATGATTACACATTTTAAGCTCCTTGTGTGATTCAGTAATTGTTTAAAATCACTTAACGATTATCTCACTCAACAAGATAATTAATAGTTATTAATGTAACTATAACTTCAACAAATTTGAAAATCCACCCTCTCTCTGTTCTATCATGTTTGGTCTGCTTCACAGCCTCTGTTTACACCCCACTTAACTAGAAAGAAAAAAAAGAAACTGTTGTAGATTTTGAATGCCAGCATGAATCAACATAAAGAAAATTTTATGTTAATAGTTTTGTCTTTTGTTGCTGACTATCAGTATAAATAATTAATCTTTTTATAAACCTCTGAGACTCATGACACTAGTTCTTTAATACTAGTTTTTGTACTGTGAATAGGACAAGTCCAATGCAGGTAACTCTGCCAGAAGATCTTAGTACCGATTCATAAAAGCTATGTAAGCTGAGACATGGAAGAATAAAGTGTCTTGCCAAAGTCACAAAACATTTGAACTCAAATTACTCTGAGCTGGTTGTTATTGTTTAGCTCCAAGTCAGCTCTGCTAGAATAGACATTTGCTCAGAGCCTTTCAAAGAATGACCATATGTTTTTATCTTCAAGAATAGTGCGCCTCGGATTACATTTTTCAGTGTGTTCATTTTTAAGATGGTAGAGTGCAGTTTGAAGGAATTTTGAGTCTTATTTCTGGCAGGTTGAGCAACAGCAGCATGGCTGTGTGGTTAAGGAAGTCACTTTGCAACCACTTGGTTTTGGGTTCAGTCCTACTGCATGGCATTTTGGGCAATGCCTTGTCGGTGAATTTGGCAGACAGAAACTATTAGAAAGCCTAACGTATTATATATTTGTAAAATATGTGTGTGTGTCTTTGTATTGTTTGTTCCCACCACCACTTCATAAATCATACTCATATCCACCTGTGTATACATCTATAGAAATATATGTGCATGAATGTATGAACCAAAGAGGGAGCCGCCATGTAACCTGCTAAAAATAGCAACCAAATCTCCATCTTTAATTTGAATATTTGAGTGTGTATGTTATGCATATAAATATATACATGTGCATATTATAATGCATGTTGTTTGTGGTTTTAAGTTTTGCTTGATGAAACTTAAAATTTCAAGTCAACACAAATTTTCTAACAAAGTTTGACTTTATTCTGAGCATTGAACCCATCTATTAGTAAGTGTTCTGTTGTTATTTTAAAACTTACTTTCAGTTTATAATACTTAATTTCACACACACACACACACACACACACTCACACTCACACTCACACACACACACACACACACACACACACACACACACACACACACCAGTTACTATTTGACTCCAGAATATCTCGGTCTGATAGAAATAGCTGCCAAAAATACATAAATCTCATTCTGTATTCTTCATGTATAATCCTATGAGACCAACTTCTACATTGCAGTTAAATCTGATAGAAATAGTTGCCAAATCTTCCAACTAATGTCTTCTGTGTATATGTATTCCTCTGCTAGGAATAGCAAACAAATTTATCTTAAAAGATAGCTACTGTCTTATGTGGATATGGGCCACAGTGTATGTGGTAGCATGATCTGCTTGAAATAGTAACCAAATCTCTCTCAAATCACACCTTTCCATCTTATGTAAGATCTGGTGACAATCTGACCAGGTGCTGATCTAGTAGACATAAAGGCCAAATTTCTTTCACATCACACCCTATTAGCTTACACACACATATATGGACATATGTATAAGCAACAAAAGAGTTGTCTATATTGTATCTACACCTTGTAGAAATAGCATCCAGTTCTTCTTCAAATCATACTTTACTGTCTTAACCAATGAGGGTGCTGGTACAGGGTATTTCAAATTGAAAGAAATAACAGCTAAATTTCTCTCAAATAACACCCTTCTGACTATATTTATATGTATGCATGAAGTAACATACAAGATATTACATGTTAGCTTGACATATCAGAAAAAGGAGCCAGTTCTCTCACAGATCACATCCTTCTGTATTGTGTTGTTTTGATACAATGCTCAAGTACTGTTTGTCATCAATATTGCAATTCTCATCAATATTCATTTGTATTTTCTTGATTGACATGTTTGATCAGGTTCCTAAATTTTCTCTCTCCAGTTATTCCCCCAACTCACCTTGGTTTAGTCATTGTTCAGATTTCGATTTTCTATTTAGCTTACAATATTCTAACAGTATTTCATTTGAGTTATGGCTATGTGGTTAAGAAGCTTGCTTTCCGACCATGTGCTTTCAGGTTCAGTACCATTGCACAGCACTTTGAATAAGTGTCTTCTACTAGAGTTCTGGGCTGACCAATGACTTGAGTGGATTTGGTAGACAGAAACCTGTCATATATACCATAATCATCATCAACATTTAACGTCTGTTTTCTATACTGGGATGGGTTGGATGGCTTGACAGGAACTGGCAAGGTCAAGGGCCGTACCATGTTCTGTAGTTTGTTTTGGTTTGGTTTCTACTGCTGGATGCCCTTCCTAATGCCAATCACTTTACAAAGTGTATTGGATACTCTTTTATATGGCATCATCACCAGCACCAATGCTTTTTATGTGGTTTTAGGATCTCAATTCTGTTGTGGTGGCAGGTCTTTTTGCACCACATATTTCGGGTCCTCTTTCATCTCTTTCGTAAAGTTCAGCATATTGAGATCAGCCTTCAATATATATATATATATATATATATATATATATATATATATATATATATATATATATATATATATAAACTAATGTCGCCCTCACACAAGCAATGTCATTTGTTTCCAGTCTTTTGGAAGCTGGTGAGAGTTGGCAATAGGAAGGGCATCCAGTTGTAGAAAATCTGCCTCATTGTATTTAGTCTGATCCACACAAGTATGGAAAAATGGATGTTAAAACTATGATGCTGATGATGATGATTCTCATCTTATTTTAGTGAAAATATAATTGTTTTTCTTGACATTTAAAAGACTTCAAAATTTGACTCAGACATTTTCTGGTAAATTTCTGTTTTTAGACTGGTCATATGGGATTAGTTTCTTTACAGGCATAACAAAAGCATTGCCTACTATCTTCTAATATTATTCATTCTTTTGGGAATGACATGCAACCTAACTTCTCATTGTCTTAAAAATTATTTGTCAGTTATATCTTTCATCAAGAAGGAAGTTCATTTCATTAAGAACAAAACAAATTCTGTTTATTTGATGAAAATCCAAACCTGGTTGCTCTACTTTATCATCATCATACTTGGATATCCAACATAGTATACTAGTTTTGATTAATAAGATCTATGTCATGTAAAGAATGCTAAGTAATTGATTGTTGAGCTTTCTTGCTGTTAATTTACTGGTAGGCCTTGTCTGCTATAGTTCTAAATTTATATTTTTCCAATAACTGCCTTAAACATTCTGAATTAAATTCTTTCATTTCTATAGTAAACTCATAACTTGAGTAAAGCTTTCTTGATTACTTGAAGATATCACATGACATTTTATTATTTTTTACTAAAGATAATTTCTTACAGAAACTGTAAGACCATGTAATGTTTTGGACCACATCTAGTTTTAATATTTTATAACATGACATATACATTGTTCCAGTGTATTTTATCTTACTAAAAAGAATGCACATAATTTATCATGAATTCAATTCATCCTATTCTTTATATACTTCTCATATATTACATACATTGTTAAGTGTTAATAACTTTGCTTTACAATCAGTAGGTATCAAGTCCCACTGTGTAGCATCCTAAGCAAGTGTCTTTTACTGTAGCCTTGGGTCAACCCAAACTTTGCGAGTGAAATTGGTGGCTAGATTGAAACTGCATGAAAGCTTTGTCACAAAGTGTTATTGATTTGGTTTGAGAATCACATTAAGGGTTCACATGTCATTGAATATTCAGGCATATAGGTGTTAATTTAATGTGTAGATAGTTGTTCAACTGATGGAACAACTGAATGCTGATTGTTAAAAACTTATGATGGCATCATCATCATCATTACATAAGTGAAAATGACTTGTTAGCAGTCCTTGACCAGTACGTCCAGATCAAAATTATTGATAAATGTACACTTTTCTATCAATAGTTTTTCCATCCATTCACCTTCTCTGCTCACTACTCTTGAGAAAGTCAATGGGATAGAGCCCTCCGGACCCTCTTCCATAGGAGGGGTTGCTAAAGAAGTGTAATGATGGTTATTCTATTAAAAGTAACCGTCATTAGATTTCCTGCCTGGATTCCCAAGCATGACCAATTGAGATTATGGATATAATCTAACCATCTTATTCTTGGTCTACCCTTAAGTCTCCTGCCAGTTGGCTCAGCTTGCAGAATCTTGCAGTTCTTTCCTTCAGCATTCTTGTCACATGTCTGTAGTACTGGAGCTATGACCTCTCAATGTGGACAAGTAGCAGTCCGACCTGGAGAGACTCTCTGATCTCCAAACCATGCAGGATTGATAGATTAGATTGTATCAATACATTGTATTGCGTCAGTTGATTAGTTCCTACCAATATATTGTATTCTCTCAATAGATTAGTTTCTACTAATAGATTAAATTCTATTTGTGGATTGTATTCTTGCAGTAGATTGGAATTAGTAGAGATTAATTACTACATGGTTGTCACTTTTACATATCACAAGACTTGAGAAATAAAGAGAACAATTTTTTATAACATCAAAAAATCATTTCAAAATCTTTTGAAAAAAATATTGATGGTAATTTACAGAAATTTTATCAATTCAAAAATTAGATTACTTCTAACTATCAGCACAGTTGAGAGAAGCTGGATTATTGTGCTTAAAGATCTTATTAAAACAACATTTTATTATGGCTTAAGTTTGTTATATGAAATGTATTAAATCATCAGCATGGAGAACATGGTTTTCTTTTTTATTTACTTGGTAAATACTTTCTCAGCAGAAGCTTTAAGATCTTTACAAATGACTAAACTTATATTTGTCATGTTTCTCCTTCAGTTACTGCAACATACTCTGCTTCTCTAGTCTTATAGTAAAATTTTGTTTTCCTTTATGTGAATAACAGTTTAGATTTAAGTTAAATCCTGTTGGACCCATTAGTGCAGTTGTTGTTTAGCCCCAAAATATCACTATGATTAAGCACATTCAAGCTGTGCTCATCTTGTTTTTAAGATTGTGTATTTAGGACAACATTAGGAAAAAATCATAGAAGTGTCTAGTAACCTGATTTGATGTTGGGAGTGAAAGAATCTAATGTTTCAGGCACTTTATTTCAAGTAAAGCAATCTGTAGAAGTGTTACCAACATCCTCCATCCTTCCACATTGGTCTCGTATAAACCTAAGAGATCAGATGGATGCAACCTATAGGTGAGCCCCTTTTACCTGGAAACTTGTGTGTAAGACAACTGAAAGTCTCATTGATGTTAAGAATGACAAAACTGTTTGCAGTAAATATCTTGAGAATGATAGCATACTTGTGAATGACATAGAGTAAATTTCCATTCGATTTGGCTTTTTGAAAGCTGTACTGATAGTCACAAAGGAAGGTGAGAAAGAGATTCAAAGTGATGGAGAAGAAGATTGTAGTTAATGTCTATCTCTGTCACCTTTAAGATTTTGGATGTGTGTTAAGATAATGAATGACAGGGTCTGAAGAGTTGTTCTCTTCTTTGGAATGGGCTATATTATAGGATGTTTCCAAAAATATCAGTATATATCCTTAAAGAAAATGAGTTAGGGAGTGAGGAGTGAGAGAGAGAGAGAGAGAGAGAGAGAGAGAGAGAGAGATTAAAGAGTTTGGTAAAGATGGAAGCACTGGGGTGTATTATTTGTGGGTAGTAGAAGGGTTATTATTACAACTAGTGGCTTTGATTGTTTGAAACTAATGGAGGTGTTTTTGTACTTGGTGTGCATGATGATGAGCCTAATGGAATGGAAAGGGATAGTTTTGGGGAAGATTTACTTTGTGTGTAGGTGAGAAGTGGATGTAAAGGGGTTAGAGAAAGGGGAAGCTTTCTTAGTGGGAGTACTGCTTGCATAATGTTGAGAAGATGAAGAAAGGAGGATTTTGCAAAGTTAATAGAGAACCTTTTTGACAAAAGATAAAAAGAAATATGAATGGAGTAATACACCCCCCCCCCCCCCAACTTGACGATTAAGGATAGAATAATTTAAAAAAATCATATGGGTACAAACAGTGTAATATACAAACCCATATACACATTAGCTAACACATTGACATGCATACGCACACCTAACACACACACATACACATGCCTAACACATAAACATACACACAAGTACAGATGTAAACACATGCGCAGATAGGGTTACATATACAGAAAGACAAAATGGAATAGAGAGGAGTAGAGACATGAGGAACAAAAAGTCACTGAAAAGGTCACAGAATGTGTGATGAAAGTATTCTGATTATAGAGCTAAAGTGGAGATCGAATAAATGTGTGTTTATTGGCAAAAAAGAAAAGAAAATAACCACACAATTTTACATCAAGAACCTTGCAAAACAAGTTTATAAACATAAAAAAAAAAAATTAAAAAAAAATTATCTGTAGTTTAAATATTGGGAAAGCTTGTAGTTTTATTCACAGTGCAGATGATGGCCTTACATGAGTTGTGATGCTGTATAGTGTGTAGAGATGGATGATTTTCTCCCTGCAGTGTAGGGCATGTTCTTTGCCTGAACTACTACAGAGCAGTTATGAGTGAATCACGGAGTCATTTGAGGCTATGAATTTGGGATTTGAGCATGGTGTGCAGGGTCATGCATAGGAAGATAGCTTTAGTCAACTACCCAGCTGTTTCTGATGGGTCATGGGTGAAGCACAGGTATTACCAGGGATAGCATAGAAATGGCAGAGTTTCCAACTAGTCAACCAACTTGAAGTGTCATAGGGGCTGGGAGGTGTGTAGAAATCTGGTGGGTAGTTGCAAAAGTTAGTGGTGAGATGATCTGGTATGCAGAAATGGTGTTGGTTTGGAGATGATTTTAAGTGTGTTTGGAATGTGTGTCTATCAGGGATATAAGTAGAGGTAAGATATAGTGATAAAATTTATCAGAAATAAATTGGTTATACTTCTACAATACACAAAATATTAAAATTTTTTTTTATACACTTCCTAATAATATTTAATTATAAAAATATAATGATAGGATTTTTTAAAACATTCAATGGCTATGAGGATCCACCTGAGTAAAATAGGAATCAAAGGGGTCTATAGGTAAAAACGGTTGAGAACCACTGGTCTAAACCTTTGATCAGACACATTCCAACCATGATCATGCTGTCTTTATTCAGAGGAAGACAATATATTGGGTCATCCCATAAATAATATGTTTTTTTTCATTTGCATGAACTAAAAGTTGGAGGGAGAGAGGATAAACCACCTGCATCAACTTGCTATAAATGTAGGTCCTTGTTCTTAGTGCAAGTTTTGAAGAGTGTAGTTCGATTTTAACAGTTATTTTTTCAAAGCTATAATGGAAGTGACAATAAAGGCAAAAACACAACAGAAAGTGCAAGGAATATTAATGCAGTATGTGGAGTTTGGACAGTAAGTGTAAGCCAGTCTCAATGGTGGCTCCAGAAATGCTGAGCTTGAAACTACAGCCTAGAAGATGAGCCTCTTCCTGGAAGATC
This sequence comes from Octopus bimaculoides, assembly GCF_046866305.1. Lineage (NCBI taxonomy): Eukaryota > Metazoa > Mollusca > Cephalopoda > Octopoda > Octopodidae > Octopus > Octopus bimaculoides. The sequence continues at coordinate 131,877,307 of NC_142928.1, forward strand.
TGTGGAGCTCGACGCGGACATCCTGCAAACCCTGGTGGAACAAAATCCCATCGTAACTGTTGAGGAACTAGTAGAGAAGCTTGGATTTGGTCATTCAACCATTCATCGACACCTGTGTGCTATCAGAAAAGTCAGCAAATTGGGTTAATGGGTTCCTCACAAACTTTCCAAGTCTAATCGCATGTAGAGAGTGAATGTGTGCTCTTCTTCGCTGTCACGTCTCACAAATGAACCTTTTTTGGACTGGATAGTGACTGATGACAAGAAATAGGTTTTCTATAAAATGTCAAGTGCCAAAGATTCTGGGTAGGGAAAGGAAAAACACTGGCATCCCAGGCTAAAGGAGGTCTTTATCCACATAAGGTGTTGTTATCTGTTTGGTAGGATATGAAAGGTTTTGTCCACTTTAAACTTTTAAACCGAAACCAAATGATAACAAAGGAGATCTACTGTGAGCAGCTTGAGTGGCTTAAGTCAGTGCTAGACGAAAAACAACCATTTTGGTGTCAAGACAAAAGATGTTCTTCCATCAGGATAATGCTTGGCCACATACAGTGAGGATGATGTTCCAAAGGCTGGATCAGTTTGAATGGGAAACGATGCCCCACCTACCATATTCGCCAGACATTGCCCCATCTGATTATCATTTATTCCGCAGTCTTCAAAATCATTTGGACAGAAAAAATAAGAATTCTGTAGACAAGGTCAGAATAGTACTGGAGGAGTATTTTTTGTCACGGACAAGTGAATTTTGGAAGAAGGCTTTGCAAGTCTACCAGATAGGCAGAAGGGCATTGTAGAAAATGGAGAGTATATTTTAGATTAAAAAAGAACTTTGTTTATCTTAATTTTGAAAAGTACAAGTATAAAAAAACCACCTTATTTATGGGATGACCCAATAGTATTTTGCTAGAGAGCTTGCAACCAGGAACTGATAATAGCAGCATGATACTGTATGGTAAGAGGTTTCAGTAAGTAGCAGAAAGGTGGATATGCAGAACTTGTACATCAAATCATTGATTTGGACTTTATTCACTTGGAGATCAAATAGACATCTACTGACTCCGATATTTTGAACTCTAACATCAATTTCAGTCTCATAAACAGTCAATCCCAAGTTTAACCTTTAAAAATGGTTGAGAAATTAAGCTTTAAACTAGCACCTATTTTTTAGTGTGAAGAATCTTCTGCTGTCATTTGTGTTCACACTTATAAAGACAGGTTTCCTACAAAATGCTATTGGAAAGAATCCCTGTCTGTTTATGGAAGAATTTTGTGACCAAAATGAAGAGTGAATTTCTTTAGAGTTAGATAAAATTTTGTATTTTATTGCTGTTTATTTCATTCTGTTAATATAGGCAATTAGTTGACCCCTTTCAGGATCAGAGGTATGTATCAATAAATTGATCAGCATATTGCCCTTTTCTCAGAAAATGTGATAACTCAACAGCTAGGTGATACAAGGCAATGAAGAATAAATTGTTCTGACAAGAAATACAATAGAAATTCATGCAGCAGATTTCAATTCTTTTATCCATTCATCCTTTCCATTTCTGCATTTTAGTATTTCAATACAAAGAAGACGGTTATTTTATAGAAAGAACTGCTTTTCCATTTATGAAAAATCTTTAAGTAATAGATTTTCTTGGCATTTAGTCAAATAAAAATTGCTTTTTCTTGTAGATCTTAGCACAATGTTGGAACATATGGAGATGCTTTGTTGAATTTCCATTTCCAAATCTCATGGGCGTATTATATTAATTCAATATGATTGGCATTGGTACACAGGGATCAATTAATCAGTGATTTTTAGCCATCTCATGCAGGTTACAATAAATAAAGAAAATAGTTTGAATTCTTATAATCAGATCTACCTTTCAATAAGTAATTTTAGAAATGGATAATGGATGACATTCATGTCATTCTCATGGGTATTATTTGCATAAATGAGACAGCTACAATGAGGATCATCAACACTAGTTTGTTACCCTTAATTGATTAGAAACTTAACTTCTTGTTCATGATGCTTCCCATGGAGATATACACTATTACTTTGAATATTTAAAGTGTTCTATGGTGTAGTTGGCTATACAGTTATCCAAAATGAAATTTTGTGCTGTCAGACCTGGCCATGTGGTTAAGAAATTTCCGTTACAATCATGTGGGTCTGCATTCAGTCTCTATCAGGCTTACTAGAACCTTAAAAGTGAAATTTAGTAGATAGTAACTGTAAAAGTTCATCCACTATATATAT
>NC_142928.1:131884560-131889560 GCF_046866305.1 Octopus bimaculoides
GTCAAGCTCAACCAGCTTTTCATTCTGTTGATGATGATTCTAATTTTGGCACAAGGCCAGCAATTTTGAGTAGAGGGGGCAAGGTTATTACATTGACCCCAGTGCTTGACTGGTACTTTAGTTCATTGATCCTGAAAGGATGAAGGGCAAAGTTAACCTTGGCAGGATTTGAACTCAGGACATAATGAGGCAGAAGAAATGCCACTGAACATTTTGTCCCACTCTTTAAAAATTCTTCCAGCTTACTGTTGATGATAATGACTAAAAATGTTCTCTATCTAAAATACTTGTTGATTGTTGCTTACTACTCATAGCTTTTCTTAGATAATTCTTTCATAGCCTTAAATCAAAATTTGGTATTTTTCCTCCAAGAAAAAGATCCCTGCCTCAAAACATTAAAAGTCACCTTTTCTTACAACACACAAACCTTACAAATTTTATGCAGTTTTTTTCTCTATGCTCACTAGTTTTCTAGGATTCTAGGTTTTTTACTTCTTTTAGTTTGGAAGTTTTACAATGCACCTCCTTTTCCCATTAACCTGTACTAATTGACTGAATATATTATCATATTTTTATAACTTGCATTGAAGTATTTGAATTAAAGATTAATTGGTATAAATTAATTTAAATTATTTCTTATAAGAGACCTACTGCTTTTTTCATACAAAGTATTTGATTTCAGTGAGTTAATAAAATGATGAGAGCTTAATTATAAAGTTTAACTTTTAGAAATAGTTTTTAGTTTTTGTTATTTAGTAACTGGTTTCAGATCACATTTGTAAAATACAGTTATTTTATTTGCTAGTGATATAAAGTTAAATGGCTGCATGATTTACTTTTTCCTTATTCATTCTCATTGCTGTGCTGATAGAGAAAAAAAATGTGTAATAAAAGCAATTCTGGAATACAGGATGAGGAAAACAATTGCCAGCTCATGTGAAATATTGATCGGGCTGCAGAGTCCTACATAATGAATGGATACAAACTGTGGAGGAAGAGGAGGAGGAAATTGACTATAGGGTTAGACTGGGTGGGCCAACTCTAGTTCTCAGGTGATTCAAAAGAGAACATTAATTACTATGTTGCAGATGAATTAATGAATAGAAAAAAAAAAAAGACAACAAAAACATTCACTTGAATTATTTTCGTATGAAAATAACATGATTGATTTCTATCATGACCTTTAGTCTGCCTAACTATAAGATTGTGAAAGTATTAGAATAAAGTTAATACTATACTAGCTTCTACCAACCACCTGACAACAACTATATAACATTGAGCTTTACTCTCTTGAGGAAGACTCATTCAAATTTTGAAGCTATCACATAGTCTAAGGGAGATATTGGAGTGACAGCATTTCAGTTACCAGAGGAGTGACTAACTGACTTTAATTTTAGATAAACAAGGTTGTCGATGATAACTTTTTGCCAGTTGACAGTGTTGGTTAGTCTTTCAATACTGCTTTTTCGGGACTTACTTTAACCAAGGGCAACTCCTCTACAAATTTGCTTGACACTACTTTGGGGGTGCTCTGGTACCTTGGTGTTGCAGTAAGTTTCTGTCACCATTAGTTATGGACAAGCAACAAATATTATGGCCTCCGTCATGGAATAACAATCATCTTGTTGATAATGCTTCGAATAGCACACGTGTGGATACCCAAGCAGTGGCAGAGCATAATTCTGTTGTTGTTCGCCTTATGAAGGTAATGAGTCTTTTTGTTTCTTTGCCTAAACTCTTCTATAGCCTATTTATTAAGCAGCTACTTTTCTTCTATATTTTTTTTCTTTCAGTTATTTCAGAAGTTTTGTCTCAAATATATAAGTTTTTAGAGAATATTGAACTAATTATTGGGAGCAATTTTCTATATGATTATTTAACACAATACTTTTTTTTTAATTATCTTTATTTGTTGTATAAATAATTCAGTTAATGATTTCTTATTTACTGTTTTCTTATGTATTCTTGATCAATATTTTCATAATTGTTTCTTGTCCAACAATTGTCTTACAACTTCATTAACTTCAAAGGGTGCCTTTTATTTGAAAAACACAACAAAAATATCTGATTTGTAAAGTTATTATTATTGTTGTTGTTATTAATAATGATATTGATGATGATAATGATATTAATAATAGTAGTATTTCAGTGCTTGAATTTTCTTCAAGGGCTGTGTGTCCTTGAATTATATATTATTTAAATTTTGCTTTTTGATTTTATTTCATAATATATAATTTATAATATATAACTACCTGTTGATTTGATTTGTTTGAGAGAGGAAGTAGAATTGCTACTGTAATAGTCTGCTGCCATGTTCTGATGAGCAGCTAGTTTATCTATGGCATTGAACATAATAATGGGATTAAAATATCAATAATTGGCAGCAGTACAAGTGTCCCTTCTACTATTCAGATTGGATAAAGTCTCGAGTGAGAGCCAGGAACAGCAACTAGTCTGCACATTACGTGTGCACGAGTCAATACTTCAGTTTTCCACTGTAGCGTTTCGTTATATTCTCTTCAGTCGCCACTTTTCCTCCAGTGATATGGCAACTGTCAGTATGGTTCTAGGTACGGTAGATGTCATGAACAGTGAATATAAGGTAAGAGAACAGATGCTTTTCACAAGTGTTTGTAGCCATTTTGTAGCTGAATGAATTTTTTTTTCTTTCACTTTACAAGGCTTCACATGAAATGATATACTACAATTAACAGTGAATGCTAAAGAAAAAATGAAATAAAATAGATGAAATTAACAAAAAAATTACAATTGGTATATCATTAGTATTTTAAATGCAGGTTATATTTAGAAATCATTATTATTATTATTTTTTTTTTGTATATATTTCAAAGGAATATTGAATTCTATTTCTATTTAAATTTCTTGTTGCTTCTGTTGCTTTCACTCTAAACTTATCCAAAACAAATCTATTTCTGTATGCTGTATATAATGTAGACAGCATAGTCTACATAGGAAAGTAACAATCTTCCTCATTATCATATTAGTTGAAATATTGTAGCCTTTTTGTTCAAATTATTGATCTTTTTCTTGCAGTAGCTTTCTACATTATATACTTACTTTGCTGGATACTGCTTTAACCATGGAGTAGCAATAAGTATCATGGGATGATGGGCATTACTACGTTACTCTTTAAAGCAACTAGTTTTAATTGTTTCAGTAAGATTATTAATTAAACATTGTAAGATGGGATTCTTTTACTGTAGAAAATTCTAGTATTTTCCCAGAAACTAGTTTATATTTCTTACAGAAGCGTATTTATATTAATTTGAGAGTCAACATTTTTTTTTTTAATGAATTTATGATACATAGTCATAATCTTAATGACATTTTAAATTTCTATGTTAAATTATCAAAGCTTCCCAGTAGTTATAATTTTTATAATGCACGGCTAGAGAAAAACATCTCTTTTCAGATGTGAATAAATTTAAGTAAATGACCTTGAAAATAGAATATGCTTGTATTTGGTCAAGCAGCTTCTTCCCTTTAAAGGTTAATTGTCAAAAAATGCATATTTTATTTGTGAATTTAACCACTACAAAAAGAAAAAAAAAAAGAAAGACCAAGCTAAATGATGTCATTTCCTAAAGTAAGATCGTATCCTAAATGTTTAGCTATAAACTGGCCAATATTTATTCTCATTTTTATAAATGTGTGTCTGAATGTATATATGAATCTATATATGAATCTATATATGTGTATGTATGTATGTATGTATGTATATATATATATATATTGTATATATATATGTATATATATATATATATATATATTGTATATATATATGTGTATATATATATGTATATATATATATGTATATATATATATTGTATATATATATGTATATATATATATTGTATATATATATGTATATATATATATATATATTGTATATATATATATATATATATATATATATATATATATATATATGTATGTATATATATGTATATATTTGTGTGTATATATATGTGTGTGTGTGTGTGTGTGTATATATATTTGTGTGTCTATACATATATGTATATATGTGTATATATATGGCTATACATGTGTGTATGTATATAAATGTATGTGTGCGTATGTATATGTGTGTGTCTATGTATATATATATGTGTGTGTGTGTGTATATGTATATATGTGTGTGTATGTATATGTGTGTGTATATATGTATATGTGTGTGGTATATGTATGTATATGTGTGTATGTATGTGTGTGTATATATGTATATGTGTGTGTATGTATGTTTCTGTATATATATATATGTATATATGTGTGTGTGCCTATATATGTATATGTGTGTATATTGTGTGCGCATATATATGTGTGTGTGTGTGTGTGTGTGTGTGTGTGTGTGTGTGTGTGTATGTATACATGTATTTTACACACAAATGCACACACACACACCTGCACACACAAAAATCATGAGACAAACTCCATCTAAATAAATAAGCTAACTCTAACTATTTGTATTTAACTTAATGGTTTCAATTTGTTATTTAACATGCACTGAAAACTTTAGATATATTAGGATTTTATATTTTCAAGATATCCACAACATATTAGTGTTGTTCTTTCCCAAGGAAGGCATTCTTAGATTTATATAATTTCTGTTGTTACAGATCTATTACTGTGAAATTCCTTTTACTCTTTCCAATTTCAATGCTTTATTACAGCACCTTAAGTGTTATTTTGAAAGTCACTTATCTAGTTTAGTTAATAATATTTCCTTTTTAGTGGGTTTTTTCTTGACTTATATCTGTTACGATTCTTATAAAAATCTCTTTAGTTGATTTCAACTTTTTTGCGATTTTTCCCAAATAACCATTTTAAAATGTATAACTAATAATAAAAGGACTGTATTGAGTTTTCATTTTATTCTTCAATGTTTTGAACATTACACTATCTATACCTTGTATTCCAGAAGATCTTTTAAATATATTTTCATTTAGAAAAAAAAGAAAAAAAATTGTTCGCCTTCTGGA